>NW_026136723.1:4673868-4789750 GCF_905237075.1 Dicentrarchus labrax
ATAACTACTTGTCATATTTGCTGAAACTTTCACTAAATCCTGACAGTAGTACGGATTTACTGTAATTATATTAAATGATAAAAATATCTTTTTACTGTTTTGCTTAAACAAAGTTCCACAACGTGGGTCTACCAGCGTGGTGGAAGTGTGGCATTTATCTAATCAATGTTTTGTTTATGTATTTAATTTAAGAACAACATTTGTTTTGACTGTTTGCTCTGGCATTCTATGCAATGCTATTTTTAGATTAGTATATACCATTAGTATACAAGGCCTAACAAAGTTACAGTATCTGATTAAATGTAATGCGCCAAGGACTGTGGAACCAGTAGGGTCCCAGCCTTAACTACTTTTGAACATCAAACATGAAAAAAATGAGTAAAATTCTTCGATAGCTGCTATCTTATTTATTATTTAGTATACATTCTATGCTAGTCATATGTGTGTATATATACCACAGCCTATGGGAAAGCAATACATTCTTCTGTCTAAAACTGTATTGGCTAATTTTGTCATGTGATATAAATGAAACTTTTCCCATCAATTGTTGTCTCTGTACTTATATTATTAGATCTTAGTGCTGCATTTGACACCATTGACCATAATATTCTTTTACAAATTGGCATTAAAGGAACCGCACTAAGCTGGTTTAAGTCATATTTATCAGATCGCTCGCAGTTTGTACATGTTAACGATGAATCTTCAATAAATACTACAGTTAGTCATGGAGTTCCACAAGGTTCTGTACTTGAACCAATACTATTTACTTTATATATGCTCCCTTTAGGCAACATTATTAGGAATCACTCCATTAACTTTCACTGTTATGCAGATGATACGCAGTTATATCTATCAATCAAGCCCAATGAAATTAATCAATTATCTAAATTACAAACATGTCTTAAGATCATAAAATCCTGGATGACCTGCAATTTTCTGATGTTAAACTCTTGGCCCCAAAAACCTTAGAGACTCACTGTCTAAAGATATAGTTACTCTAGATGGCATTAACTTGGCCTCTAGCACCACTGTCAGGAATCTTGGAGTTATCTTTGATCAGGATTTGTCATTTAACTCCCACATAAAGCAGACCGCTAGGACTGCCTTCTTTCATTTACGTAATATTAGAAAAATTAGACACATCCTATCACAGACAGATGCAGAAAAACTAATCCATGCATTTGTTACTTCAAGGCTGGATTACTTCAACTCTTTATTATCAGGTTGCCCCAATAAGTCCATTAAAACGCTCCAATTAATTCAGAACGCTGCAGCACGAGTACTGACAGGAACTAGAAAAAGAGATCACATCTCTCCTGTACTAGCTTCTCTGCATTGGCTGCCTGTAAAATGTAGAATAGAATTTAAAATCCTCCTCCTCACCTATAAAGCTCTTCATGGTCAGGCCCCTTCATATCTTAAAGAGCTCATAGTACCCTATTACCCCTCTGGAACACTACGTTCTCTGAATGCTGGGCTACTTGTGGTTCCTATAGTCTCTAAAAGTAGAACAGGAGCCAGAGCCTTCAGTTACCAAGCTCCTCTCCTGTGGAACCAGCTTCCAGTTGTGGTTCGGGAGGCAGACACCCTCTCCACATTCAAGAGTAGGCTTAAGACATTCCTCTTTGATAAAGCTTATAGTTAGGGCTGGATCAGGTGAGTCCTGAACCATCCCTTAGTTATGCTGCTATAGGCCTAGACTATCAGGGGATTTCCCATGGTGCACTGAGCTCCTCCCTTCCTCTCTCTTTCTGCACTCATTCATGTCCCATTAATGCATGTTACTAACTTCACTTCTTCCCCGGAGTTCTTGTGCTTTCTCGTCTCGCAGGTTCTTGTCGATCCTGGTCGAGCCTCCTGCCATGGTCCTGCTAGATTGCCATTGCCAATACTGTTGTTGCTGTGCACCTGTCTGTCTGTCTCTCGCTCTCTCTCTCTCTGCCTCTCTCTCTCTCTCTCTCTCTCTCACCCCAACTGGTCGAGACAGACGGCCACCCACCTAGAGCCAGAGGATCTGTCCTAGGTTTCTGCCTTTTAACAGGCAGTTTTTCCTTGCCCTTGTTGCCAAGGTCTTGCTCATGGTGGTACTGTTGGGTCTCTGTAATTAATGTTTTAAAGAGTTCGGTCTAGACCTGCTCTATTTGAAAAGTGTCCTGAGATAACTTCTGTTATGAATTGGCGCTATACAAATAAAATTGAATTGAATTGAAAATAGGGGGCCTGGGGCCGCCCTTTTCCATGATACTACGATACTGATAGGCCTGATCAATTTGAAATGCGTTCCACAGTCCATGTAACCTACTACTTCCCCAAGTACATTTTGAAAAAACAGAACACAGTGTTAGTTGGACTTGAAATGTGTTTCTTGTTATGTGCATTTGTTATACGTAATAATTTTCTCCTATACTGGCAACAAATAGAGCTACTGTATCACATCACACCAAATCATCAGTTCATTCAGACAGTGTAATAATCTTCTCTGTGACAGACCACATATTAACACTTACGACATTTTCAACAGCTGCCACAGAGCTGCATCGGGTATGGTAAACAAACAGCAGCTCCTGACCACCGCATTTCAGAGGAGAAATAACATAAGAGTGACATAAAAAATTATTATACTATATGGTTGTATTTTCAATAGTTACAAAAAAAACACTGCACACTGATTTGACCACACGTTTTGTTTGTTTACAAGATATTATCTTGTCTTATGAGAGATTTTTATTGTATATAATAATATGTATTTATTATTATTACTATTATCATTGCTCATTGTCTCCCATCGATGTGGCTGTTTGAATTGAATGAAGGCCTGGGAGTGAGCTCAACTGTGTGCAGATTCTACTTTGTTGGGTCTGTCCCTAGCTAACCGGAGATGATGGTGTTGTGTATTATGTCCTTTTTCTTGACCTTAGTGCTTCTACCATGGTTGACTTCTGGCCTGGTGCCACAGGTTGTGATGCAATGTTGATGTAGCCTGAATTTTGATCCAAAGTCTGCACAGAGTATTTTATTTAGAAAATCGACCGGATTCTCTAGACCGTTTCTGTGTCTGACTAACTGCCTTCCCTCATCTACTCTGTGCTGCTTGACGTGAGTTGGTCTTCTGTCAAAAATAGACCAGCTGCATATTGTCTATGGAGCAGAGTGGAGAGACGCTTCTGGAATGCACCACTGCGCTTTTGTTGAAATCACAAGCATTGTCTAGAACCAGTGCAATCTTGGCCATTAGTCTATGGTTCTTTTTGTCAAAATGCAGGTTCCAGGGTTCCTGAAAAAGTTCATGGTTTGTATGCGGTATTTGAAGGATGAAAGCTGGACAGAGACCAAAACCTGCCAAGCAAGTGCTTTGATATTTATCTAGTACTAGTATTTTAATGCAATAGTGTGTGTTTTTTTACATGCCTACTTTGTACACAATTATTCTGAAATTGTATTTAATTTATTTTTACTTATTTGTAAAAGTTAAACACATAAGAAGATGGATATGGTTCTGTATTTTGTAGAAAGGAGCAGATTACAGGTTGTGATGCCGAGTCTTCCTCTCATGTCACTGCATTCCCCCTCCTTAGTGGCTCTCATCGCTCCTTGATGCACATCTCGTTCTGTGGCTTGGGGGAACTTAAGGCTTATTTGAGGCGAGCAGTAAAGACCTCATTCCATCTGTTTAATTACAGTGGAGATCAGCAGATTATTTTTGCATTACCGGCGCCTGTCGCTCCTGATCACATGGGAAACCCAGAGGGGAGGCTGCTCTGCTCTGACAGAGAATCACCAACTAACTGTAGAGCTGGATCTGACTCCACAACTGGAGAAGTACGCTTCAACTCAACAAGTAGAAGGTAATGCACTACATATCCATGTTTAACATCCAGAAAAGGTCGACTCAGCTCCATCTTCTTGTCCAGTTACACCCTGCTTCATGCTGATGCACCTGTAGAAATTCAGAGAGGTGGTCAGTATAACAGAGCAAAGAGCAAGGTTGTGCTTATAGCAGAAGTAACAAGACTACGAAACAGTGAAAGTAGCTCATATCTGACAAATATATAAAATATACACCAGTTTAGTTTAAAATGTATATATTTATAATCAGAGGGCTTTGGATTGCTATGAGACTGCCAAGGGAAAACAGCTAGCCTGGCTTTCCCAAAAGTTCAATAATATACCTACCAACACCTTTCATACTCACTAATTTTTGTATCTTGTTTGTTTAATACGTGAAACAGAAATGTCAAAATTAAATATTTCAAGTATCATATGCCTACTATGGACACTTTTGATTATTTAAAATGACTAATTACTAACAATAACAATCACAATTAAAGCTGCAAGCAGCAATGAACGATGGAGTTTGTACAGAATAGTTTATCTTCATGAGTTATATTGATGTCGAACTGACAAGAAGACTGTCAACATGTATAGCCCTTTATCTTGTGTTTCTAGAGTTTTGTGTTTTTACAGACACATAAGGATATATACGTACATATATGTACACCCATCAGCCATAACATTCTGAGCACTGACAGTGTAGTGAATAACACTGATTATCTCATTATGATGGCACCTTTCCGTGGGTGGGCTATATCCGGCAGAAAGTGAACATGTTGTCCTCAAAGTGTATGTGTTAATTCAATTCAATTCAATTCAATTCAGTTTTATTTGTATAGCGCCAATTCATAACGGAAGTTATCTCATGACACTTTTAAAATACAGCAGGTCTAGACCGAAGTCCTTATAGCATTATTTACAGCGACCCAACAGTTCCCACCATGAGCAAGCACTTGGCGATGGCGGCAAGGAAAAACTTCCTTTTAAGAGGCAGAAACCTCGGACAGACCCCGGCTCTAGGTAGGTGGTCGTCTGCCTCGACCAGTTGGGGTGAGAGAGAGAGAGAGAGAGAGAGAGAGAGAGAGAGATAGACAGAGAGAGACAGAGACAGGCAGAGAGAGAGACAGACAGAGAGAGAGAGAGAGAGAGAGAGAGAGATGGTCGTCATGCCAATAAAGCCATTTGAACTGTGAATTGTGAATTGTGAGAGACAAACACAAATAATAGAAAGAGAGTGCGTAAACTGATAGGGTTTAACTGTAATCCTCTTCCTTTGTGATACGGCATTGTTTAGATCTGTTCTATTTGTCTCCATTTGTAATTACACACACACCTTCACACAAGTTTGCACATCTGAAAATTGTGATAACAGAGGTAACAACAGAAGGACAGAGACAGAGACAAAGGTGCACAGCAACAACAGTAGCAACAACTACACTAATAGTAGTGACTGATGAACATAAAGAAGATTATGATGATGATGACAACAACGATGGGGGACAATGAGCAGTGATTATAGTAATAATAGTATCTGTAGTAATAATAATAGTAATAATAATAATAATAATAATAATATCAGTGATATTAGCAATGGGAGTCAAGCAGGTCAATGACAGGAGGCTCCACCAGGATCCATGAGAACCTGCGAGACGAGAAAGCACAAGAACCCCAGGGAAGAAGTAGATGGTAAATGGACCTGTACTTGCATAGCACCTTTCTAGTCTTCCGACCACTCAAAGCACTTTTACTCTACGTGCCACATTCACCCTTTCACACATATTCACTCAGCAATGGCAAAGTCCATCGTACAGAAACTAACGCTTTCATACACATTCACACACCGATGCATGGCATCGGGAGCAATTCGGGGTTCAAGGATACTTCGAGCTCAGTGCATTATGGGAACTAAGCCTAGACAAGCATAACTAAGGGATGGTTCAGGACTCACGTGAGCCAGCCCTAACTATATGCTTTATCAAAGAGGAACGTCTTAAGCCTACTCCTAAATGTGGAGAGGGTGTCTGCCTCTCGGACCAAAGCTGGAAGTTGGTTCCACAGGACAGGAGCTTGGTAGATGAAGGCTCTGGCTCCTGTTCTACTTTTAGAGACTATAGGAACCACAAGTAGCCCTACATTCAGAGAGTGCAGTGTTCCAGTGGGGTAATAGGGTATTATGAGCTCTTTAAAATATGAAGGGGTCTGACCATGAAGAGCTTTGTAAGTGAGGAGGAGGATTATAAAATTGTATTCTGAATTTTACGGGAAGCCAGTGCAGAGAAGCTAATACAGGAGAGATATGATCTCTTCTTCTAGTTCCTGTCTGTACTGGTGCTGCAGCATTCTGAATTAATTGGAGCGTCTTAATTGACTTATTGGGGCAGCCTGATAATAAGGAGTTGCAGTAGTCCAGCCTAGAAGTAACAAATGCATGGATTAGTGTTTCTGCATCTGTCTGTGATAGGATGTGTCTAATTTTTTTTAAATGAAAGAAGGCAGTCCTGGAGGTTTGCTTTATGTGGGAATAAAAGGACATGTCCTGATCAAAGATAACTGCCAAGATTCCTGACAGTGGTGCTAGAGGCCAAGGTAATACCATCTAGAGTAACTACATCTTTATACAAAAAGTTTCATCTTTAGAGTCTCTGAGGTTTTTGGGGCCAAGTACAATAATTTTGTTTTTTTCTGAGTTTAGCATCAGAAAATTTCAGCTCATCCAGGTTTTTATGTCCTTAAGACATGTTTGTAACTTAGATAACTGATTAATTTCATCGGGCTTGATCGACAGGGATAACTGGGTATCATCTGCATAACAGTGAAAGTTAATGGAGTGATTCCTAATAATATTGCCTAAGGGAAGGATATATAAAGTGAATAGAATTGGTCCAAGTACAGAACCCTGTGGAACTCCATGACTAACTTTTAGAACTGTTAGAAGAAATGGGCAGTGTGAGGATTTGAGTGACTTTGACAAGGGCCAAATTGTGATTGCTAGACGACTGGGTCAGAGCATCTCCAAAACTGCAACTCTTGTGGGGTGTTCCTGGTCTGAAGTGGTCAGTACCTCTCAAAAGTGGTCCAAGGAAGGGAAAGGCGGTGAACCGGAGACAGGGTCATGGGGGGCCAAGACTCACCGATGAACTTGGGGAGTCAAGGCTGGCACGTGTGGTCCGATCACACAGACGACCTACTGTAGCTCACACTGCTGAAAAAGTTAATGCTGGTTCTGATATAAAGGTATCAGAACACACAGTGCATCACAGTTTGTTGGTATGTGGCTGCAGAACATTATGAGCACCAGGGTTCCCAGGTGGTCACAATGTTATGGGTCAAACTACTGTGCATATATACGTTCTGTCACCACTACAGAGACGATAAAGTATGACAAGGTTGTCTGGCGTTGACTACTTTTAGTTATTGGTTTGATTAATGGTTTAATAATGTGTGTATTGATTACTGATGGTGGCTGATCAGGCTAATTATCAGCTAATTGTACTTGGTTATTAACAGCAGTATGGAGTATGCTTGCCCTTTGTCTGCGTTTATCTGTCACTCACTGTTGTCAAGCACAGAACATGATGAAGAACTAAAATTTTATATATAGTAATGCAAAAAATAATTGAATTTCATAGTGAAAGGGCAGCTTTATTGGCCAAGATTGAAGGCTCTATTTAGCAGGAAATGGCACTTTCAGGTATGACTCAGACACAGTTGTACTTACTTTGAGAAACAAAAATGCTTCCCTTTTAATACAGGGATGGGAAGGATAAGACACATAAAAATGCACACAAAAATTAAAAATGTAAACAAAACTCACAGCTGTGATTTAAAGTTCAAAATTTCCCCCCGTTTTTAGTCACTTCAAATCAGGTTCAGTTTTAGTTCTGTTCGGTCCACTGAGGAAGTGGAGAGAGTTTGTCCTACCGCACAGTTGGTGGTGTGTATATGTTTGTGTAATGAAGTGCTGAATTCCGGGCTCTCAATCCTTTGCAGTATCTATAGTTCTCCTCTTGCCTGTGGCTTGCCATCAACGTCTCGATCCAGGGAAAAAAACCTGACCTACAGTGAGTAAGGTCAGAACATTCTTTTAACTTTTTGTAGCTTTCAATCATGAACTATAGAATATAAATCATGTTAAATCCACTCATTAACATGAACAACCATTGTAATATGACATTACAATATCAGTAACAACATAAACATTCTCAAAATATTCTCAAAATATCAGAGATAATTATTGAAAAACCTCTTCAATATAATAATATCAAAATCTCTTGTTCACATAGCAATTAGAATACAAACTAACATAGATACCAGTAAGCAGACACATTTTGTATACCCTCTGCCATGTGATGGCATGTTTAGATCACAAATAAAATGTAACATTCAAAGATAATTAAAATATGGCTTAATGTGCTTAAAATGCACAGATAAAGCGCTAAATCAACACATTCCACAGCGTGTAACAATTATGCAAACCACATATTACACAGCACTGGATCAAGTTTACAGCTTTAAAATATCAAGCTAATGGTTTTAGCATTAGTAAATGGCGTCTGCCATTGTGCTAGTTAGCATCTCAGCTAGCGCACCGCCATTAGCCTTAATGCTAGGGTGCGAGTCGCTCAACGATGCGATTTCCTTTGTGAGGGAGACCTCAGTTCTCTCCGACTGCACTTTCACAGGTCCAGGACTCCACACGGGATTATCTCAATGAGTTTTTTTTTATCAGTTTTAACAACGTTTATTGCATTATCTTCACTAGACGCTGACGCTCTGGCCCCCCCCTTCGTTGCCGGTAGCTCCTCAGTGCTACCGAGTTTAGCTTCATTTCTACCGCCAATATTAATTCAATAACTGCTTCTAAAGCAAAAACTTCAGCAGCGGACATGTTAGAGCGGGAGTCTGACCTGAAATCACAGAGAAATGAACAACATCAACAATCAGGATTACAGCTTTCTATGACGTTTTCCTCAGGTAAATACTGCTATATTAAACTACATATACATACATATAACTAATATATATATATATATATATATATATATATATTAACCTCTATCTATCACATAATGTTAGTGTTTATACCTTAACTATGAGAACCAACACTGTGTTTTATGCTTGTCTTTCCAGGTACAGCAGTGAGCAGTGACCTACAGTCTACACAGCCCACTGAAGTTCAACATATTATATATTACATAATATTAACAACATTAGTCAAGCAGTTGTTTCTAGTGAAGAAACACCCAGTAAATGTACCAAAGTAATCAGAGTAATAGTATAATGATTACTGTAACCTCCCATCTGTTATATTCTTTATACACATTAGTTTACTGAGACCATGGAAACAGAAACCTGGAATACTTTATCCTGTACAACATGTCAACATAACTGAAGGAATCACTCATCTAATAAAGTAAATTGTTTATGGGGTTGAAAAACTGCTCAGTAACCAACTGTTAACGGTACTGGATCCATATTTCATAGTCTGATATAGTATTATTACCAAAGATAACCTTCAGATATTTGTAAAAGCTGCAATTATGTTTAAACCCCATTAAAAATACTGTATACTGAATATTCTATCATTTATATTATATATTGTGATGTAATTTATCTTCCAACATAATAAAGTTTGAATGTGAGACAGTAATGTATTGTGTTGCTTACAGTCATTAATACAGGTTTAAATTTCACATTTTCAACTCTTTCAAAATCTTCATAAAACCTAGGTGAAATAACATGTTATTTATATTAAAGCACACTTATTACTGAATTTAAAAATGACCAAAACTCTTCTTAAAAGTAAAACACTTTATTTATGTTTCATTCATATTCCAGTTACACAAGTTGTAAGTAACAAAGCTATAACTTTTATGTAAACTGTGCAGATCATGTTCTCAATCAAGGTTTATGGTTTCTAGTGTATTGAAGTGTGAGCTGGTAATGGAGCTCTGCAGTCAGTGTTCATCTTCATCAGTCTTCCTTTGGATACCCAGACTGTCCTGATGCTGCAGCTGTCTCTGTCCTCTGATGGGTCCAGGAACACCTGAGCTTCACCAGGTCACCTGTAAGACATGGAAGATTCAGTGTTACTTGTAAGGCAGCACATAATATACAGTATAATATAATATACATTATAATATAATACAAGTACAACAGCTCATTGTGGCTCAAAGTAGTCCTAAGTTATAAACTAAAATAATAAAGCAGTGTCTCTGGTGGGTTCCTTGTTGCAGCTAACTGTAGTGATGTGTTGTTGAAACAGTCTGAGGTTACCAACACAATGTCTATCTAATGGCAGCAGATACACACACAGGACATTTACTGACTGTAGCTGATGTTGGAACAAGTTCCCGGTGCAATAACAGACATTCAGCAGTGAGCCTCAGTGTTTATAATACAATAGGAGATTATATGAGTATAGGATGTTACACTGGACCTACACTTATATTGTCAGTAATAGCAGTACTTCAGTAACGCTAAATAAACAGATCAGAAAACTTTTATTTGTCGGTTTGACTCCACATAAAGCCGAGTGAGCAACCCCAGCTGCTACGTTGATCAAGTTAATTTACACACACACACACACACACACACACACACACACACACACCTGAATGAAGCAGAGAAACAACAAAGCTAACGCTAGCTGAGATAACGTTAGCACGTCAGTTACACAAGAAGCAACATGAAAACAACCACCAGGCTCCAACCTAATGAACGGTTAACGAGGGTTATTGATCACACTGCCCCTCATATTACATCATAAAGTCCCACAGACTCAGTAACCATAGTAACACAGTGACATCACAGAGCTGCTGTGTGCTAATCAAAGCTACAATGCTACCAAACTAATGACCTCCGCTGCTGAATTACACACAGTACGGTGTCTTCTTCTGATCACAGCTGTAATGATCCACACGGTGAACAGATACTGAGCTACCCAGCAGATAATAAGTTACCAGGTTAAAGACAATTAAACCTAACTGACGTTATCTTCCCTGTTCTAGTGCAGCTCAACAAGCTAACAGCTGATGAGCAGCTACAGTTTGTTCACTCGGAGGTTTTCTGCTCTTTCTAACAGCGACACAAACATATTACTGACTGAGCACTTTAACTAAATACAGACCAACATAAAGCCAATTACCCCCGACACAAAACACACAACAGAGCCCCCCCCAGCACGAAGCTTGGTGATTCACGGCTTAGACTTTGTGTGAATCTCTATAAAATATCAGCAGGGGAGAATATGGAGACATCTGCACCAGCTGGCTTAATAAATTAACTTCACCTTATAAGTTTCATGTTCATCTTTTAACATTTAACAAACAATAACAAACAATAACAAACATTTAACAAACAATAACTACGTTAGCATCACTGAGGCTCCTGCAGCTAACAGTGGTTAGCATGTGCTAGCATTACACGAACAATGAAAAACAAAGTATAGACTCTTAAAAATACTTCCAGTGACTTCCTCTGCCGTCTCTCCACAGACAGTTGGTACAATCCCTCTTTCAGGAACAGTCTTTCAGTCAGTCCACTGTTGTACTGACCGAGGTTGTGAAAACAGTCTGACACGAAGGTTCACACACACCTTCCGGTTTTTCTGACTCTAGCCGGACATTGCCGTCAAAATGATTTACATAAATTTAAATATGTAAATGAGTGTTGGGCTGTGCAGCCAATGACTGAACAGTTTGTCTGCTGAGGCCTTTGCCCAGACATTAGACTGAAGGCTGCAGGCTGCAGGCTGGAGGCTGGACTTGCTTGTTCTCCACTAGCTTGCCTTTTATAGTAACAATGGCGGAGCTCTGATAGTCAACAGGAAGTAAAGAGAGGTGGGTGGCAACAGGCAGAGCATGTGACATCACAAACTACACACTTCTGAAACTTTGTGATTTATCTCCTGTATTTTGACTGAGGCAGCCCACAAAAACATGACTGAGTCATATTTTTTCACACTTGCCTGCTGATAGGCCCTCCAGAGTCCCAAATGTACATAATCAAATGATTAAAAAGTTGGTTTTGCATAATATGTTCCCTTTAACATTAATAACGTACTTCATGAATTGACTTTTTAATATGAATTTTTAACCTTGGTTACAATAGACAGTGCATAGAGTTACTATGGAAAATTGAGGGTACAATTGGACTTGGAGAACTGGAGAAACAGCAGCCAAATAAAAGAAAGCAGACAGACAGACTCCCCCCACAGTTCCCAGGTCTGTATTTGAGTGAGAAATGTTTCCCCTCAGTGATGGAGGAGTGAGATGAGACTGGAGCGATGCTGTTCTTCATTCCGCAGACCACAGGAAACTTCAAACAGCTAACTGACTACTGCTGCTGCTCATTTAAAGCAGCCTGTACCCTGTGCTGCAGGGCGGAAAGGCAGAGGAACTGCAGAGGACACACTGAACCCAACACAACCTCCCAGAGAGTCACAACTGTTATGTGGGCCAGATACAGGACTCTTAACACAGCTGTATTCAGCTCTGATATACTGCTTGATAAATTACATATTAAAGCTGAAGTAGGTAACTTTTACAAAAAATATTTTTGGACATATTTGCTAAAACTATATCCTGACAGTAGAACATGAGACAGATAGTCTGTGAAAAAATCAGGTTCCTCTGGCTCCTCCTAGTACTTCCAATGGCATTTGTAAGAATCCACCGGGCCTGAATAAAAACAACCAATCAGAGCCGAGAAAGATAGTTGATTGTTGAGTGTAATTCCCAGAGTCAAATACCAATACTTTGGGTCAAATACTGACTTTTGGGTCCAAGAGTATATATCTTGACAACCAGGAAACAAAACCCAACTAGGATTGATTGTTTTCTTTCAGGCCTGTTCGACAGGCAAATTGACCAAGAGGAAGCTGAGTTTTTCATAGATTGTCTGTCTCATGTTCTACTGTCAGGATATAGTGAACGTTTCAGCAAATATGACAAAAAGTTATTTTTTATTAAAGTTACCTACTGCAGCTTTAAGTATAATATTCAATTCAAAACTACCCTCCATACTGAATGATTGTAAATTTAATTGATTCTAGGGCATGATCACAGAGTTACAGTGTTAAGTTTCATTGTCCTATTATATGCTAATAGCTATTTCAGGAGCGTTAGGACCCAGAATAGCTTGAATAGCACTACTTTAATTTTTATGTATCTTTAAAAAAAAATTGTTATGTTTGTATGCATGTTTCATTCAAGACAAAATGGGCATTTTTAATAGATGGTGACTACATAGTGAGTGCTTGCAGTTTTAAATTTGACATTCTGCAGAAAAGAACGCACCATCTGTGACTGAACTGTAACATTTTTAAAACTAAAACGGGACAAATTCAACATAATAGCCAGGTGCACAATAATACCTCTCATGTAATTTAAATATTCCAACCATCCGTTTTTTCTTTTTTCTTAAAACTGTTGATTTCTGACAGAAAATATGGACTTTGAAAGATGATGTTATGACTTTACTAGTTTCAGGAAATTCTCTTCACTTTCTTTCCAAACTTGCAAAAAACACGAAAGGGACTATCGAGAACAAGAGTTTCGTTGGTCCCTTCCGGGCTACTACAGAAACATGGTGGCGTCTGAAGAAGAGGCTCCCTCTGTAGATAAAAACGGCTCATTCTAATTTAACGAAAACATTACGATTCTGTTATTCAGGTGATTATACACTAATGAAAACATACCTATGAATATTATATTCCATTTCTGCCAGTAGATCCTCCTAAATGTTACACAATGGACCTTTAAACCTTAAGACGCACTGCTGTAGATAGTGCAAAGCAACATGACATTGAGTGACCTAGTGTCAGAGGACTGTATTGTATGTCGGCTGGCGTATTTGTGGACGTGTTGGTGTCCGTCCTGAATGCGAGTGTTGGCGTCAGCCGCTCAAGTGGGACAGATAGTGAGCAGCTGTGAGTAATTGTTTCGCTCAGTTGCCGAGGCTCATCCTGGCCCTTTATAGATAAGCTGGAGTAAATCTCCCTTGATGTCCTGGGAGAGCAGAGGAGAAGATAGAGATGGAGGAGAGCAAACACCAGGCCATGGCCAGCCTCTGTTTGAACTGCCTCTTCAAGACCCACAGCTTCAAATGACTTTTTCTATCGAGTAAAACGAACGGGACGGAAAGGGACCATTATTCTGCTCCTCTTGGTTGATGTCGCTGTGGCCTTTAATGCCAGGGAGTTGTCTCATATTCATAGGCGTCAGAAAGGGGAGACAGGGAGATGGAGAGGAGTGTCAGAGGGAATATCTGTTGTTTGTCACTTGTTACACAAGTGGAGGGTTACTGGCTGTGAGGTGGCTTTTGTTAGATATACACTATATCCTGACAGTAGTACATGAGACAGATAATTTGTGATGAAAACAACCAATCAGAGACGAGAAAGATATAAAGACACCTTGGGTTGGAAGCTTGAACATAGTTCATTGTTAAGTCTCATTCCCAGTGTCTCAAAACGTATGTATTTGACGACCTGGGAATGAGACTCAACAATCAATCTTTCTTGGCTCTGATTGTTTTCGTTGAGGTCCAGTGGATTCTTGCAAATGCCATTAGGAGCACTAGAACAAGCCAGAGGAACCAGATTTTTGATTATTGTCAAAGTTTAAGAAAATATGACAAAAAGTTATTTTTTATTAAAGTTACCTACTGACGCTTTAAGTATAATATTCAATTACCTGCTTTAAACGAGCTTTGTTTGTAATTGTAATAACGGTTCTTAATTAGATTTTCCCAGTGTTTGGTACTTGTATTTCAATAATTGTTTTCAAACAGAAAGCAGGGGAATTTTCACCCCTTCTCAAAAAGCCAACTCTTGACCCAGGGGTTTTAGCCAACTATAGACCGATTTCTAACCTCCCCTTCCCTTAAGATTCTGGAGGAAGTAGTCGCCAAACAGTTGTGTGACTTTCTACATAGCAATAGTTTATTTGAGGATTTTCAGTCAGGATTTAGAGTTCATCACAGCACAGAGACAGCTCTGGTTAAAGTTAATAATGACCTTTTGATTGCTTCTGACAATGGACTTGTCTCTGTACTTGTATTATTGGATCTTAGTGCTGCATTTGACACCACTGACCATAATATTCTTTTACAGAGACTTGAGCATCAAATTGGCATTAAAGGAACCGCCCTAAGCTGGTTTAAGTCATACTTATCAGATCGTTCGCAGTTTGTACATGTTAACGATGAATCTTCAATAAATACTACAGTTAGTCATGGAGTTCCACAAGGTTCTGTACTTGGACCAATACTATTTGCTTTATATATGCTCCCTTTAGGCAACATTATTAGGAATCACTCCATTAACTTTCATTGCTAGGCAGATGATACGCAGTTATAGCTATCGATCAAGCCCGATGAAATTAATCAATCATCTAAATTACAAACATGTCTTAAGAACATAAAATCCTGGATGAGCTGCAATTTTCTGATGTTAAACTCAGAAAAAAACGAAATTCTTGTACTTGGCCCCAAAAACCTTAGAGACTCACTGTCTAAAGATATAGCTACTCTAGATGGCATTACCTTGGCCTCTAGCACCACTGTCAGGAATCTTGGAGTTATCTTTAATCAGGACATGTCATTTAATTCCCACATAAAGCAAACCTCCAGGACTGCCTTCTTTCATTTAAAAAAATTAGACACATCCTATCACAGACAGATGCAGAAAAACGAATCCATGCATTTGTTACTTCTAGGCTGGATTACTGCAACTCCTTATTATCAGGTTGCCCCAATAAGTTCATTAAGACGCTCCAATTAATTCAAAATGCTGCAGCACGAGTACTGACAGGAACTAGGAAAAGAGATCACATCACTCCTGTACTAGCTTCTCTGCACTTCATATCTTAAAGAGCTCATAACACCTATTACCCCACTAGAACACTGCGTTCTCTGAATGCAGGGCTACTTGTGGTTCCTATAGTCTCAAAAAGTAGAACAGGAGCCAGAGCCTTCAGTGACCAAGCTCCTCTCCTGTGGAACCAGCTTCCAGTTGTGGTTTGGGAGGCAGACACCCTCTCCACATTTAAGAGTAGGCTTAAGACTATCAGGGGATTTCCCATGGTGCACTGAGCTCCTCTCTTCCTTTCTCTCTCTTTGTGCACTCATGTCCCATTAATGCATGTTACTAACTTCACTTCTGCCCTGGAGTTCTTGTGCTTTCTCATCTAGCAGGTTCTCATGGATCCTGGTGGTGCCTCCTGCCATGGTCCTGCTTGACCCCCATTGCTAATATCACTGATATTATTGTTATTATTATTAAAATAATATTAATATTATTAATATTAATATTTATTACTACAGTTACTATTATTACTATTGTCACTGCTCATTGTCCCCCATATTTGCTGTTGTCGTCGTCATCATCTTCTTCATGTTCATCATCATCAGTCACTACTATTAGTGTAGTTGTTGCTACTGTTGTTGCTGTGCAACTCTCTGTCTCTCTCTCTCTCACTCCCTCTCTCTCTCACCCCAACTGGTCGAAGCAGAAAATCACCCACCTAGAGCCGAAGGGTCTGCCCTAGGTTTCTGCCTCTTACCAGGCAGTTTTCCTTGCCCCCGTCGCCAAGTGCTTGCTCATGGTGGTACTGTTGGGTCTATGTAAATGTTATAAGGAGTTTGGTCTAGACCTGCTCCATTTGAAAAGTGTCCTGAGATAACTTCTGTTATGAATTGGCGCTATTCAAATAAAATTGAATTGAATTGAATTGAATTTGCAGGATCATTTGTGTGATCATGTTTGCCCGCCCCACAACAGCCAGAATACAGCTAGCAAGCAATGTCAGCAGGCACCGATGGGTGTGTGTCTGTTAGAGTGTCTATGACTATGTGAGCTCTGCGGCTTGCTGCAGATAAGTTGGAATGCAAGAGAAGTTTCAAAAATTAACTCTGAGCTCTCCTCTGACCAGATCAGAACTGAATTCAATGCAATTTCAGGTCTTGATTCATCCCAGAAGTTCCTGCTCCGCCCCATGCGTTCTTCCCCAAAACTCCCCGGCACTCCACAGCTGGGTCAGCCCTATTCAATTCAATTCAATTCAATTCAATTCAATTTTATTTGTATAGCGCCAATTCATAACAGAAGTTATCTCAGGACACTTTTCAAATAGAGCAGGTCTAGACCGAACTCTTTAACATTAATTACAGAGACCCAACAGTACCACCATGAGCAAGCACTTGGCGACAAGGGCAAGGAAAAACTGCCTGTTAAAAGGCAGAAACCTAGGACAGATCCTCCGGCTCTAGGTGGGTGGTCGTCTGTCTCGACCAGTTGGGGTGAGAGAGAGAGAGAGAGAGAGAGAGAGAGAGAGAGCGACAGACAGACAGACAGACGCACAGCAACAACCTATGTTCCCACAGTCTTATGTTCCCACACTTCTAAGATTTTTTTTCACTGAAAATTAGGCCCAATGTTTCCACAGCCCTATGTTCCCACATTTCTAGGACATTTTCAAAATTAGGTCATGTGTTCCTACATTGGGTTAGGGTTAGGGAATAGGTTGGGTGTAATTGGCTACCAAATTGGGAGAAAGGGGGATAAAATCTGATACAGATTTATGAAAAAGGAACTATGTCAACATAGGGCCTAATTTTGAAAAAAATCTTAGAAATGTGGGAACATAGGGCTGTGGGAACATAGACATGCTCCTACCCACAATAGACGTAAATGTTCAGCTAAAGTTGTTTTGACGTTGTGTTAAGTTAGGTTTTTGGGGGGTCTTATTTTGGTGCTTTTTTAAAACAGTTATATATCTAAACAGCATAGGGCTACCAGCTTCATGGCACTAAACTGTGGTGGCTCTATAGTGTCAGACCGAACTTCCAACAATTCCAATTCAAATCCAACTGCACAGGGGTAAACAGAGGTAATCCACAGTGTCTGGATGGCTTTCCTCCCGACTGCAACCCTGATTCATTGTCAAGGTTCATAAGATATAAGATATATATACCTGCATCTCCTGCTGAGTTTAGCTTTAATGCATATTGCTTTTACCACTTAATGATGTTTTGGACTGACATTGAACTTGACCGCCTCCCTCAGCTCGATCATCTAATGCATGTGTTTTCTATACAACTGGTTAATAGTGCACATGATTCCAACCATCAGAAAGCCGGACACAAACAAAAATCAGTCACCACAATGAACACTGAGTGGAGAGCCATTGTGCAGAATGCTTCACACATCGATGTGTTTATCTAGCAGCCCGAGCCCTGTAATAACACAGATAACATCAGCGGGAATATTACAAGCTTCCGCCTCTGCAAAAGGTGAGCCAGAGAGAAAGAGTATGATGAGGACAGGAACAAAAGAGTACGTGTTGACTATTTATTTCATTTCAGATGGCCTTGAGGGCAAGCAAAAAAGCCTTTTTACTATGAGGCCAGTCACACCTCCGAACAACATAATGAAGATGTTCAGTTAGGGAAAATTAATTAGCTGTGCAACAAGCCTCAACTGAGATTTTGTTGCTGTGGCTTCAGGGGATTTAGTTTTATTTCCTGGGTACTTAAAAATAAACAACAGAAATTATGTGATGATTTGTTATTGGGGAGCAGTCAAGATTGGTGCATCTTTCTTGTTTAACACAAATGTTCCCTTGTTTATGGAGCCGCACACACAAACAGAGACACACAAAAGCAAATTCCAACTTTTTTAACAAATAATTTTGTTAAAAAGACATAACATGCGTCTTGAGCGATCATAAGTTGACCATTCTAAATACAGTGGAAACAACCACTGAAACGCCCTGTGATCCGATCACTCAAACCACTTGCCGAGGTGGTCAGGGACACATTTTACCACATATCTTTTGAGGTGTAAGTGCTAATGGGCCATGTTGAAGACCGCCTTCTGGACTGACGTAGTACAGACAGCCTGTTCGGTTCACTGTAATGTAAATTATGTGTTTGGGCTCTTTTACCTGCTAAGGTAAGCAGCAGATGTCCATGAACACAGTTTGTTTCAACTGGTTTCACTACTGAACTAGGCACCACAATAACCCCAGACTCCCTTAAAAAATCTCAGCTCGTCACTGAGTGAGGAGAAACTTTATAAACTTTGTGAAACGCTGTCTACAACAGATTCAGATTCAGGAAATGTTATTTCTTACTTAGTTATTTCCCAGCATGTTGGCTAAATGGTCCAACCTCTCTACGGTCGTCCACTGTGACTATTGGACTGACAGCCTGTCAGCAGCCTGACAGCAGGAGAGACGCGAGCAGGACACACACTTTTACTTTCTCGAACTCCTTTCTCTGCCTTTCTTCATTACCTGTGATGTGAAAACATCAGATTTACATACAGTGGAAAAAGCAAAAGTGTGAGTCCTGCTCGTAAAGTTCAGTTATAAAATTCCACAGTGCACCAGCGTCTCTCCTGCAGGGCTGCTGACAGCTACAGTAATAATGGAAAATGACTGACAACATTTTGAGTAGGGTACAGCCCTGTAAAAGGCTTTATTTGCATATAGAGCAGGAAAGTGAGATCTGATCACAAGTGGTCACTCGAGACGCATGTGTGTTAAAGTCTGTTACTTCATCACAAGAAGGGTACACTCTTCATACTGTTTCATCCAACTTTGTTACAAACTTTATTAAACTTTGGCGTGTAAGGTACATTCAGCTTGGTCCGGTGACTCAGGTGGTGTCACTTAAAAACATGTCTGTGTGCCACATAGAACTAAACAATGGTTCCTAACAATAGTTCCTATTGTTACATCCTTTCTCTTTTGAGAGTTAGAGCTGTTATCTCAAGATTTGACTTTAGCCAACAAACAAAATTCTAATACTAACAGTGCTTATTGCTAAGTCATAAACAATTCTATATGTTCATCTCTTCTTCTCTCAGCAACTGATGAAAATAGCAACTAATAAAACTGAAAACACCGTACACATCAACTATTTCACAGTTTGACTTTACTCAACCATTAGCCAAGAACTTGAAATGTGCAAATGATCATATCAATATTAACATATGTAAACCATAACTTTTGTGCTTGTTTATTTTCCCAGAGTGCCAAGTGCAAGTAAACATCAGCATATCAATTTATTTATCTGCATGATAACACAGTCCTTATATTGCTGTGGCTGCACCACTGAGTGACCAGCTCTGGTCGTGACAGGTGTGTCTCTGTTACCAGTGTCTCTGAGTGTATGTCCTGCTGTGACACTGTGAGGAACAGGAACAGTCTCTGGAAGTTCAAATCCCACAGCCTGTGGCTGACTGGGGATGCTGATCTCCATATCGAGAGGGTCACTGAAGGTCAGGTCAGGTGCACGCCTGAGGTGTCTGCGATTTCTCCTAATGACACTTCCAGAGTGCAACTGAACCTCATAGGACCTCCCATCAACTGGCTTCAGCACCCTGCCTAATCTCCAGACAGTGTGGGGTGGGAGTGGTTGTATCCTCACACAGTCACCCGTGCCAAGTATGTCCAAGTCTCTAGATGATCTGTTGTAGTATGTACTCTGACATTCAGATTCTGGCAGACCCGAACAACTTTTGGCCTTAGCGGGGTTGCTTTCATTGGCAGCAGTGTTTTGGTACGGCGACTGAGTTGTCTCTGTGCTGGACTGCTATCCAGGCCCTGTGACGGTGTGTTGCGGTGGTCAAGAAGTGCAAGATAAGGATCCTGTCCAGCTGCTCTGGCTTTGATAAGAAGCCTTTTACTGTCTTGACAGCTGATTCGGCTTTGCCATTGCTCTGTGGGTAGCCAGGTGATGAGGTCACATGCTGAAATCCCCTGAAATGTTTGCTGAATTTTTGGAAGTCCTTTGGCGCGTATTGTGGGCCATTGTCTGAGATCACTGAATCTGGAATACCTTGGTGGGCAAAATGAGCTTTCAGTTTCTTTATCACTGTGGTAGATTTGGTATCTGCCAGGTAGTCTATTTCCCAAAAGTTTGAAAAATGATCCACAGTGATGAGATAGTCCTTATTGTCAAACACAAACAGATCTGTGCCCACCTTTGCCCATGGCCTGCTTGGCACTTCATGTGACATTAGTGTTTCTTTTTGTTGTTTATTGTCCATTGATCTGCAGATATCACACTTGGCTATATACTTTTTGATCTGATCGTTCATGCCCAGCCAATAGACACACTCTCTAGCTCTACGTAGGCATCCTTCAACACCCAGATGTGATGAGTGTAAGCGGCTAGTGATGTCTGATCTCAGTGTATCAGGAATGACGGCATGCTCACCCCTGAAGACTATTCCATCTTGGTGGCTTGATTCTCCTTGTAATGAGAAGTAAGGCCTGATTTCACTCGGTACCTGTGACTTGTCCTTGGGCCATCTCTGGCTCATTGTTTCAATGATAAACTGCAATGTATTGTCTTTTTCTGTGGCAGACCTTATGTCATGTAGTCTGTCTGATGAGATCGATAAGTGTTGCACCATGTCTCTACTTCAGCTTCCACAGGTGTACTCTCAGGAAGATAGGCTCTGCTGAGAGTGTCGGCCAGTAACATGTCTCTTCCAGGCACATAAATGACGTCCAAGTCATATTTTTGTATGTACAGCATCATGCCCTGCAGCCTTTTCGGTGCACTTAGTAGGGGTTTTCGTACTATGGTTTCCAATGGCTTGTGATCACTTTGGACAGTGACTTTGTGGCCATATGTGTATTGGTGGAATTTTTCCATGCTGAAAGCCGTTGCTAAAAACTCTTTTTCTATTTGGGCATAGCGCCCCTCAGTTTGTGTCAGTGCCCTGCTTGCGAAAGCAACTGGCTACCCCATCTGTATGAGTGCTGCGCCCAAACCTGTATCTGAAGCGTCACACTGTACTGTCAGCTCCTCATCAGGGTTATAATATTTCAGTACTGGAGCATTCGCTATTGTCTCTTTCAGTTTGAGGAATGCCTCCTCATGCTCTGTTGTCCAATTCCACTCACTGTCTTTGTGTGTCAGGTCTCTCAATACCTTGCATTGGTCTGAGAGGTGAGGGCAAAACTTGGTGAGGTAATTAACCATACCTATAAGCCTCTGCACTGCTTTTACATCTGTCGGTGCCGGCATCTGCTCAATGGCACGCACTTTTTCAGGATCCACTTTGAGTCCATCTGCCGTCAAGCAGTGTCCAATGTATGGGGTCTCCTTTCGTCTCAGTCTGAATTTTTCTGCATTTAGTTTTATGTTCTTTTCCCTGCATCTGTCGAGAAACTGTTTCAGTTTTTCATCGTGATCCCATTCCACTTCCTCTTGTGTCTCCCCTTGTCCTGTGATCAGGATGTCATCCGCAATAATGTACAGACCAGGTACATTATCCAACGCTTGTGTCAGCTTTCTCTGGAATATTTCAGGGGCTGGACTTATCCCCATCGGCATCCTCAGTCATCTGTACCGTCCGAATGGAGTGGCAAATGTTGTCAAATAGCTGGACTCCTCCTCCAGCTGTACATGCCAGAATCCACTCTTGACATCACACAGTGTGAACACTTTAGCTTTTGACAAGTCTGGTAAGATGTCCTCGATGGTTGGAAGTGGGAAGTGACTGCGCTTTAGTGCTTTGTTCAAGGGTTTGGGATCAATACAAACTCTTGGCTTACCATTCTGTTTCTGTACTACCACCATAGCACTGATCCAGTCTGTGCTGCATTCTACAGGAGTGATTATTCCTCTGTGTTGCAGGTCTCTAAGCTCTTCCTTCAGTGGTTTCATCAGGGCCACTGGGACCCGTCTCTTTGGCAGCTGCACCGGCTTCACTGTGCTGTCCACCTCCATTTTGTATTTTCCTTCAAGACAGCCATCTCCAGTGAACACATCAGCATAACTTGTTTTGATTTGTTCTATTGTCCACTGCCCTGTTGTAGGTTTTCCTGCTGTGACTATACTGTCTATTGTCATGATATTCTCATGGTGTACTTAAATCAGTTTCATTGCCTCACTGGCTTTCCTACCCAGCAGAGGCACTGCACCGTCCGTATTTACCAGTTGGAACTCCAAGCAATATTGCTTGTGATTTCTTGGATTTCTTATTTTAATGTTACATTTCCCCATTGGCCTCAGCTTGCTTTTGTTGTACATAACTAGTACACTTTTAGTGTGTTCAAGCTTGGTGTCTGGATTCAGCAGGGTAATGGGGATGATATTGCAACTAGCACCACAGTCTATTTGGAATTTGACCATGTCTTGGCATAGTGGCATGCCAGCATAGAGAAGCCGAGTGTCGTCTTTAACGGTGTTGTTCTCTTTTACATCCTTTACTCTCTCTGGGTCCGCATCTGTCTCCACTGCATCCACTATCTCAGTGTCTGTGACAGTGATACATGTTATATCTTCATATTCATCACTCACATATTCTGTTGCTATTGTACTCACATTTTTCTTCCTCCTTTTGTCCGGTTTAGCTTTACATTTGGCTGCAAAGAGGTTCTCTCTGCCACACTTTGCACACTTCTTTCCGAACGCCGGACATTTCTGTTTATTTCTTTCATGTGTTTTTCCGCAGAATTTACACTCCACTGTGTTGTTACCTTTCCTCTGGTACTGTGCTCCTTGAACGGCATGCACCTCTTCTACCATCGGCTGATGGTTTTAGCGTTCTCCTTAGAGAGCTCTGTGGCTCTGCACAGTTGCAAACGTGTCAAGTGTCAAGTGTCAAGTTTTTCTCCTGCAGCAGTCTTTCTCTCATGATCGTGTTGTTACCACCACACACAATCCTATCACGAATGAGCGAGTCTCTTAAAGTCCCAAAGTTGCATGTTTTGGCCAGCAGTCTCAGTTCAGTGACATAACTGTCTATATTTTCACTGGCGCCCTGGTTTCTCGTGAAGAAACGATAGCGTTTGACAATCTCGTTCATGCTGGGGTTGCAGTGATCATCAAACTTTGTGATGATGTCCTCTATCTTAACCTAGAGGTATGTGAAGCATTGTTTTCTGACCATAGGCCTGTATTATTTGAGGCTGCTCTTGCCTGTCATACAGTTAAACCTCACGCTGCTGTTCAGTTCTCGGTTGCTTTCAATCAGAACTCCATCATTCCTGAGTCTGTCTGCAGTACAGAGTAGCTTAGCTCATGGTTTCACTCCACCTGCCAAACTGTTTTAGACACTGTGGCTCCATTAAAATCCAGGCAGCCTAAAACTAAATAGCCCTGGCTAAATGACACGACTCATGCGGTCAGACGTGAGTGCCGTAGAGCTGAGCGCAAGTGGAAGAAAGACAAACTGCAGGTGTCTTTTCAAATGTTAAGGGACTGCTGGCGTCATTATCAGAAAACTGTGACAGATGCTAAAAGAAAACATTTCTCGGATATTATCCTGTCAAACTGTCACAAGCCTCGTGTTTTGTTTAACACTATTGGCTCACTTCTGATGCCCCGCAGACTGCCTGTATGGTGGCGTCCTCTGCTGTGTGTGAAAACTTCCCTCACTTTTTTATTGGTCACTTCAGCTAGGGCTCAAATCTCACCTTCAGCTCATGACCCCTCAGTCTCTGTCCCCTGCTCTGCTGTCTTTGACCATTTTGAGCCTGTGACTTTTTCCTTTTACAGGAGGTTTTTGGTCATTTGAAGCCCTCAGGTTCTCCAAATGATGCTGTCACCCTCGACTATATAAGGAGGTTTTCCCCACTGTAGGACCATCTGCTATTGCAGTCATAAATAGCAGTCTGTCCTCAGGTGTGGTCCCTGCAAATTTTAAACATGCAGTAGTACAACCTCTGATTAAAAAACCTGCTCTAGATCCTGCAGTTCTTCTTAATTTCAGGCCTATCTCCAAACTGCCTTTCCTTTCAAAAATCCTGGAGAAGATTGTGCACAGTCAATCAATGGCCTTTCTGGAAGACGATAATATCCTAGAGGTTTTCCAATCCAGTTTTAAAACCCTGCACAGCACCGAATCAGCTCTCTTAAGAGTTTTTTTTAAAGTAGATTTAACTGCTGCATTTGACACAGTGGATCATGAAATATTGATCTCACGTTTGAAGCAGTGGGTGGGCATCAGGGGCATAGCACTGGAGTTGTTCAGGTCGTACTTGGCTGATCGAACTTTCTGTGTCAGCCTAGGCGACTCTGTATCCTCCTCTGCTCCTCTCTCGTGTGGGGTCCCACAGGGCTCAGTTCTTGGCCCTCTCCTTTTCTCTCTCTATTTGCTCCCACTTGGTTCCATACTTAGGAAGCATGGCTTTTCATTCCACTGTTATGCAGACAACAGTCAGATTTATGTGCCTCTTAAAAAGAAAGGTGAATACTCTGTCAGACTGCTACTGAAGTGTCTCGACGACATAAAGGCCTGGATGGCTCTTAACTTTTTAAATTTCAATGATAAAAAGACGGAAGTGATGGTTTTTGGTGGCACCACTGATACCCCCCCTGTAGATCTGGGTTCCTTGGCCCAGTATATTAAACCTAGCATCACAAACCTAGGGGTTAAAGTGGACCCTGAGCTTAAGTTTGACAGTCAGATCAAGGCTGTTGTCAAATCAAGCTTTTTCCATTTGAGGCAGCTGGCCAAAATAAAGCCAATTCTATCAAGGCAGCACTTTGAGACGGTAATCATGTGAGCTGTTATGTCTTTTATTTATGATGTCTTATTTATTCTCCTGTACAGCACTTTGGTCAACTTTGGTTGTTTTAAAGTGCTTAACAAATAAAGTTGGATTGGATTGAATCTTCCATGCATCCTTAGCTGTGTCGCCCATCAGGGAACCCAAAAGTTCCCTGCCGCTCTCGCCGACAAGATAGCTTAACAGTTTTACCTTCTGTTTTTCATCAGGTTCAGCCATCGCCAGATCCACATAAAGAGCAAACTCGTCACTCCAATTCTTCCATGTTTTAGAAAGGTTGCTGGAGTCTTAACACAACGTTTGTGGCGGCTTCAGTCCCTCCATGGAATCACACGGCAGTCACACGCTAGCGGCTCAAAACTAGAATCAGTTAACTCTCTTCTGATCGGAGAAAACTTGTAGAATGTAAGAATCACAACAAGAACAATTGAAAATGTTAAAAAAAGAACTAAGCAACAATTCCATATAATTTTTGGTCAAAGCCATAGGGAGCTACTGGAGAGGGGCTGAAGACCTGCATGCAGCTCTGGAGCTGCAGGCTAGATCAATCCCTGCCCTGGCAATACATGGATGTGAATGGACATGTGCTGAAGAAAAACTAATGAATGTGTGCTAAGACCAGGAAAAAATGGAGTTATAGTAATGTGTGTTTTGGCCTTTTGTTGGCTTTATTGATAGAGACAGGAAAGGTGGGTGGAGAGACAGGGGATGACATGCAGCAAAGGGCCGCAGGTCAGATTCAAACCCGGGCCGCTACAGCAACTCTGTATGTGGGTCCCCAGCTCTACCGACTGAGCTAACCGGGCACCTATGCCTAATTTGTTTTAATGTATTTATCCATTATCCCTTTGAACACTGATTGAACGTTAAGGGAAACATAAAGCGTTATCTTTGTTTCATGTTAATTATTTAATCAACAGCATTAGGCCCTGTAGTTTTTTATGTTTGAATCATTTGATAACATTTTACTACCTTTTGTTAGTATTCTGGGCTCCATGAACAAGGACGCAAAATTTTCATGTTTTTCTTGTTTATGTAGAATCAATTTGTCTTTTCCGATTTATTGTGTCAGCACCTATGCTACAACCTGGTAAGGATGGTCCTTAAAGATGTGTAAAGCAGAGGGAGCATTTTATTTGTAAAATCTTCATGTTCAGCTCAGTTTAATGAATGTTGCAGGAGACAGTATTTCCTGTGTGTTTGAGCAACCCCACAGCTATAAACACTTTCATTGCAATTCGGCGCATAAAGAGCCCTTCCCCGTCCCTCCATAAGGTAGAGTGAAACCCATCTGTGTTCCTCACGCTGCAGAATGTACTGACAAGAGTTTCGCTGCATTATCCCTTAAGGACAGTCGCTACGTGACAAACATGACAAGAAATATGAGAAATGTGGGTGTTTTATGGAAAAACACTTTAATTTTCAAAAGTTTTGTCTCAAGTAGTTTGATTCTCACTATTGGCAATATTCATACATAAAGGATAATAAAGGGAAAAAGATGGAATTGGAATTGCTTGGTTGCACAGTAAACTGAATATTCAGTCTCTTTTAAGTTAACTGTATTCAGTTGGTTGTAATCTGTAACTTGTAACCACTGGATGCCACTGAATCCAACACACTGGTCCTTTTAGTAAGTTAATGTTAGTAAATGTTTTATTAAGTGTCTAAGATAAGTTGGCCTGGATATATATATATAATACTGTCCTGGAGTTTATTTTATAGAATTCAAATCACAATTGCCATATTGAACAGAAAAATTGCAGATATTTTTCTTGAATTATTCATCCTTATTTGCACCAGTAAAATGATATTAACCTCTCATGAGCTTCTTACACGATTTGTCACACCGTATTTAATTTCTGCCTCTAGGGGGTCTCTCACATCAAAACAATGTGTGACACAATTGTGAAGCAGATCATGGGAGTTGCTGCCTTCATTGTTAAACAACCGCCATTGCTGATGAAAATATATCTGTGGCAGAAATAGTTCACAAACGGGGTAATGTATTCATGTTCTAGACTGAACAGTGGGAAATAATTAATATTTAAAATAACATTACTATTTGCAATATTCCTGTATTTTATTTGGAACATCACACAACAGTGAGCAAGCAAACTTAGGTTAGCAAGCCAACTGCAACCCAGCCACGCTGAATAACGTTACCCAGCGCCAAAATTCCCCAGGTTAGCAAGTAAACATTACCTAGCTAAAACCACAATATCACAATATTTTCCACAAGCTTTGCAGTAATGTTAGCTTTGACTTTGGAGTTTGTGTGTTGCAGCTAGTGTTGCACATTGTTGTCACTGTAGTGAAGCAGTGAAAGAAGGCACTCAGGAATGCACATAAATGTGACATCCTTTGGATTTTTGCAGAAAATCTGACCCTACAAGGCTATAAATCAGTCCACAGACAACTGAGAAAGTTGGAGAAGGTCTCATTTTTAATAGGTAAAATGCTTCAGAATCTTAAGTATAGCTCTGAGAAGAAGGGATGAAACTTGAAATTCATTCCTGAAATATGTATCTGTAATTATGTTTACATGCTGTGATGATTGCCTGAGCCAAAATAAATAAAGTAAAACCATACATTTACAAAAACACTCACAGCAAAGATTCATTCGCTCACAACTTGTCTGGCGACCGCTGCTCATTAAGCTCAGATTGATCAACAACTGTGTAATGTTAATGGATCATTGTCTCTTTCAGCTGAGAACAATCAACAGATGGAGCGAGACATCCGTCAGAGAGTCCCTGGGTTTGTCAGGTGTATTTTGGTGTCATATCTTTGGACAGCAGCAGTCATAAAGCCCTGGGAGAGGCCAGGGCTGCAGAGAGAGCCAGCCAGCCCATAAACACTCCATGCTAAAATGTTTTATGACAACACAACCGTGGAAGTGCGACAGAAGAGATACGAGCCCAGGAACTGCAGTGAGAATATGAGTTTTCACTTGGACGCAGTCTGTATCCTGCTGTAAATAACTCCAGTGAGCTCTCTCTCCCCACACTGTAAAAAAAAGTCTATGTGTTTATGGCAGCTTTTATTTGATTTGCTGTGCAGCTCTCAGGGTGTAGAAGCAGAAAGGTTGAGCTACAGAAGTGCAGGCCAACAGAAAAGGTTGAGCTGTGGAAAAAAAATGGCTTTAGTTCCAGAAAATACCACACACTGAAACCTGCTGTGACCCTTTGTTATGCAGCCGGCCAGATGAGGCGACAGCTACGGGCGAATCCTAATCAGGTCTTCCATTTACACCGTGGTGGGTGTTCCCAGAGTGGCTCGAAATGTTAATCCAGGATCATTATTTTTAATTGGTTGTATCATGAAATACCATCACACTTCATGTCTTGTTGTCCTCTGTGGATAGCAGTGGCATTCTGTGACCCACTATTAAAAGAAATCAAGAGCCTCTAGATAAAGGATCAGAACCTGATGGATCCCAGCAAGAATTTTGACGTTGAAGATGTGATTTGATAACCTGCACCAACGCTGAATAGAATGCGTCAACAATTTTAAAAACTGAAAGATTACAAAAATAATAATAATAATAATTGATACGTTCTAACCACAGCTGGGCACTACTTCCGAAGTAAATGGAACCAAAAGGTTGTTGAACGTTAAAGCTGCAGTAGGTTATACAGAAATTTGCATATTTTCTGAAATTGTCACTGTGTTCTGACAGTAGTACATGAGACAGGTAATCTGGGGAAAAATCCGGCCCAGTGGATTCTTGGTAATGCCATTAGGAGCACTAGGAGGAGCCAGAGGAAACATATTTTTTCACAGATTATCTGTCTCGTACTACTGTCAGGATAGATGTTTCAGCAAATATGAGAAAAAAATATTAGAAATTACCTACTGCAAAAAATCATTAAATAAATTATCATATAAATAAATTGTGTAAAATATATAAATAAACGCAATAAACATATAATACTGTGTAGAAGAAATTATTAAAATATTAACAAAATATATTTCCAGGGTTATTATATTATTAAACTAAATAAATAAAAGGAGATGTTAGTTTCATCGTCTGTGTAAATCAGCTGAGTAGTTGACTCAGAATTATATTGCTGCAGCAGCAGTATGTATTTGGCTTGGAAGGAAGTGACAATGCCACTGTAATGTAAAGTGATATAAAGTCAAAGTGACATTATGGCGGACCCCCGGTTGGCTCAGTGGGTAGAGCTGGCAACCCACGTACTGAGGCTGAGTCCTTGCTGCAGCGGCCCAGGGTTCGAATCTGATCTGCGGCCCTTTGCTGCATGTCATCCCCCCTCTCTGCCCCCTCTCCTGTCCATCTCCAGCAGTCACAATCATAAAGGCAATAAAAGCCCCAAAAAATTCTTGAATGATGGGCATTTTTAAATGAAAAATGTCCTACTGAACTATATGTGATTATTTATTTCCTAATTATTAATTTAATATTGAACAATTTGGGGCTCCATACTCGTAGCCTTGTGAACACAGGGGACATATAAGAAACTGCACTTATTTTTATGGGTTGGACATTTGAGCAGCCACATAACACCCTAATGAGCGAATAGGACCCACATGCCAGCCCATCACTGCCCAATATGAGTCCCCCATGGACATGTTAGCCTGAGAGATAACATAAAACCTGCAGTAGTACAGATTAGTCACAGTGAGCACACACACACCGAATGGCAGCAATGTACCTCTAGTTATGAGGTACAGTAAGTGAAAAGTAATGATAAAGACCTAACTAAATAATACCATTAGGAGCACTAGGAGGAGCCAGAGGAATCAGATTTTTTCAGATTATCTGTCTCGTGTACTGCTGTACTGTAGTGAAAGTTTCAGCAAAAAAAAATTACCTACTGCAGCTTCAAAACACCAAAGTCCCACAGCAACACAAACCAACTGATCAAGGCAGTGATAGAACTTCAAGGTTCTGCAAGGTAAAATGACTGTTTTCAATGGAATCTGGTGGTTTAGCTATACAAAGCTATATAACGCCTTCTAACGAAAAGGATCTTTAATAAAATGGTCTATCTCTGTAGAGATCCTTTCTGTACAGTTGTCAGATATTATAATAACAATTAGTGGCAAAAATAAGCACTGTCCTGCAACCTTTCAGAAAATTTGGGGGCCTTTCATCAGCATTCTGCCTTCTTTGAAATGAGCAGATACCAAATGTGTGTCTCTTCCTTGACCAACTTCAATTTAACATTTTATTATAGTTTCTATTAAATGTTGTTCATTGATGTACATGCAGGTCAACATTTGTGCGTGTGTGTAGTATTAGTATTATGCATATTTGTCCACAGTTAACCTGAAGAATTATATATTGCAGCCCACTTAGCGGCTGCTGGTTAAAACCTATAGAAAGGCCCTCCGTAATGCCAGAGGAGCCTATTACTCAACACTAATAGAAGAAAATAAGAACAACCCTAGGTTCCTCTTCAGCACTGTAGCCAGGCTGACAGAGAGTCACATCCCCATAACCTAGTAGCAATGATTTCATGAGCTTCTTTTATGATAAAATTATTACTATTAGAGAGAAAATTAATCACCAAATGCCCTCAACAGCTATCAGTGGCTCTCCATGTTCAGGAACTTTAACTAATGTAAACTCAGATATATATGTAGAATGTTTTTCTGCTATCGATCTTCATCAGTTAACTTCAATAATTTCTTCAACGAAGCCATCAACTGTGTCTATTAGACCCCATCCCAACTAGGCTGCTTAAAGAAGTCGTACCCTTAATTGGCACTTCTTTACTAGATATGATTAATCTTTCCTCATTGTCAGGATATGTACCACAGTCCTTTAAAGTAGCTGTAATTAAACCCCCTCTTAAAAAGCCCACTCTTGACCCAGGGGTTTTAGCCAACTATAGACCGATTTCTAACCTCCCCTTCCTCTCTAAGATTCTGGAGAAAGTAGTCGCCAAACAGTTGTGTGACTTTCTACATAACAATAGCTTATTTGAGGATTTTCAGTCAGGATTTAGAGTTCATCACAGCACAGAGAAAGCTCTGGTTAAAGTTAATAATGACCTTCTGATTGCTTCCAACAATGGACTTGTCTGTACTTGTATTATTAGATCTTAGTGCTGCATTTGACACCATTGCCCATGATATTCTTTTACAGAGACTTGAGCATCAAATTGGCATTAAAGGAACCACACTAAGCTGGTTTAAGTCATATTTATCAGATCGTTCTCAGTTTGTACATGTTAACGATGAATCTTCCATAAATACTACAGTTAGTCATGGAGTTCCACAAGGTTCTGTACTTGGACCAATACTATTTACTTTATATACGCTTCCTTTAGGCAACATTATTAGGAATCACTCCATTAACTTTCATTTCTATGCAGATGATACGCAGTAATATCTATCGATCAAGCCCGATCAAATTAATCAATTATCATGTCTTAAGGACATAAAATCCTGGATGAGCTGCAATTTTCTGATGTTAAATTCAGAAAAAACGAAATTCTTTTACTTGGCCCAAAAAACCTTAGAGACTCACTGTCTAAAGATATAGCTACTCTAGATGGCATTACCTTGGCCTCTAGCACCACTGTCAGGAATCTTGGAGTTATCTTTGATCAGGACATGTCATTTAATTCCCACATAAAGCAAACCTCCAGGACCGCCATTTTTCATTCACGTAATATTACAAAAATTAGACACATCCTGTCACAGACGGATGCAGAAAAACTAATCCATGCATTTGTTACTTCTAGGCTGGATTACTGCAACTCCTTATTATCAGGTTGCCCCAATAAGTCCATTAAGACGCTCCAATTAATTCAGAACGCTGCAGCACGAGTACTGACAGGAACTAGGAAAAGAGATCACACCTCTCCTGTACTAGCTTCTCTGCACTGGCTCCCTGTAAAATTTAGAATAGAATTTAAAATCCTCCTCCTCACCTACAAAGCTCTTCATGGTCAGCCCCCTTCATATCTTAAAGAGCTCATGGCACCCTATTACCCCTCCAGAACACTGCTTTCTCTGGATGCAGGGCTACTTGTGGTTCCTATAGTCTCTAAAAGTAGAACAGGAGCCAGAGCCTTCAGCTACCAAGCTCCTCTCCTGTGGAACCAGCTTCCAGTTGTGGTTCGGGAGGCAGACACCCTCTCCACATTTAGGAGTAGGCTTAAGACGTTCCTCTTTGATAAAGCATATAGTTAGGGCTGGCTCACGTGAGTCCTGAACCATCCCTTAGTTATGCTTTTCTAGGCCTAGTTCCCATGATGCACTGAGCTCGAAGTATCCTTGAACCCCGAATTGCTCCCGATGCCATGCATCGGTGTGTGAATGTGTATGAAAGCGTTAGTTTCTGTACGATGGACTTTGCTAGTTAGGGCTGGATCAGGTGAGTCCTGAACCATCCCTTAGCTATGCTGCTATAGGCCTAGACTATCAGGGGATTTCCCATGATGCACTGAGCTCCTCTCTTCCCCTCTCTCTCTTTCTGCACTCATTCATGTCCCATTAATGCATGTTGCTAACTTCACTTCTTCCCCGGAGTTCTTGTGTTTTCTCATCTCGCAGGTTCTCATGGAGCTTGGTGGAGCCTCCTGCCATGGTCCTGCTTGACTGCCATTGCTAATATTACTGATATTATTGTTATTATTATTATTAATATTATTATTACTACAGTTACTATTATTACTATAATCACTGCTCATTGTCCCCCATCGTCGCTGTTGTCGTCGTCATCATCTTCTTCACGTTCATCATCAGTCACTACTATTAGTGTAGTTGTTGCTACTGTTGTTGCTGTGCACCTGTCTGTCTGCCTGTCTCTCTCTCTCTCTCTCTCTCTCTCTCTCTCTCTCTCTCTCATCCCAACTGGTCGAGGCAGACGACCACCCACCTAGAGCCGAAGGGTCTATCCTAGGTTTCTGCCTCTTAAAAGGCAGTTTTCCTTGCCCCCATCACCAAGTGCTTGCTCATGGTGGTACTGTTGGGTCTCTGTAAATAATGTTATAAGGAGTTCGGTCTAGACCTGCTCTATTTTAAAAGTGTCCTGAGATAACTTCTCCATTAGTCACTTATTGTAGACACAAAAACGTGGGAAATAAGGTCAAGGTTGAAAAATACCAGCTTTTACTTTGTGGAAGGGACTTTAGACCAAGTTGTTTGCATGATAATACCTGTAGGCTGCTGTACATTGTGGACACATGATTTCTACACTTAAAGATATCACCAGATGATGATTTAAGCCCTCCCTGTGTCTACTGTTTATAGGAACTTTATTTCAGCATTACTCTCCATTATTGAAATTCACCACTTTGAAAGAAATGTGGAAAAGGTAGACCAGAGCACAAAAGGACCAGCGTGTGAGTCACAGAAAAAGGATTCAATGCATTTAGAAGCACAGCTCTCATCCTCTATATGAAAAGCTAATCAGTCGGCCTGATTGCGGTGAGTGGCCTTTTGTAACATCTTTAATCCGGTGAGTGTTTTAAGAAGTGCATAATTGAAATTCTGTTCAGGATGGCTGCAATTTTCAGCCGCAGGATAATGAGCCATCAGTTGGCCTTGGCTGGCAGCATGAGGGACTGTTTTAAATGTGCCATGTGATGAACCTTTGATTGGTTTGCCAATGACTGCTTTATATTGACAATACCAGCTAGGGACAGGGGACTCTTTATTTAGTCCTCACCTTATCTCCTGCTGGTCCTAATTAAGCAGTCAGCCAGATTGAGGATCCATTAATGTGTCATTGTCATGCTAATTAGTGCTGTATGATCTGAAAGTGCATCAGTGTGTGCCACCAGAATTTTATCAGAGATTTGTGAAAGGTGTCGCTCCAGTTATTAGAGTTAGGTTGTTTGGCTCTGAACAAGGTGGCCACACACCTTTTCTCTTCGTCCACCTTCAGACTTTCATGTTTAACGGTAAACTAATTACTGCAGCACCGAACAGTGTTGGACAGTAACTCATTTTAGTAATAATATTACAGTTAAGCCCAAAAAATAATTAGTTACAGCATTACTTTTGTTCTCACCCTAACTAATTTAAAATTAGGGATATTAGAAAATATTGGAAAATATTGTATCGCAATATTTTATTTTGTGATATTGTATCAATTCTCAAATACACTGCACCGATTTTTATATTAAAACCCCCAACTGATTGATAGCAGTGTTATAAACATAAACTGAGGGCTGTGATGTTGAATGTTACACGGACTGTGATAAATACAAATGCAGATCCCACTGTTCTGGTTGCATAAAAAAGTAAACTTTTTAAACTGAGATTATATACTTATACTCTTTATACTATGACAGTTTCCCTAAAATTCGATTTTATTATTAAATCACAATATATCGCAGTATATCACAATATGTTTCTCATATTTAATTACAAAAAATTTACAACACATACACATGGCACCACACTTGCATTATAAAACCCCTGTACTTTAATCTTTCAAGTCCTCAAAAGAAAGACCAAAGAAAATTGGTTGTTTTCGTTCAAATGTCATTACTAGAACAAGCCAGAGGAACCAGATTTCTTCACAGATTGTCTTTCTCATGTACTACTGTAAGGATATAGTGAAAGTTTCAGAAAATGTGACAACATTGCTTTTTATAAAAATGACTTCTTGCTGCTTTATGGAAAGTGTCACAGACCTGGCTGTAGACTTGTGGTCTTGTTACTAATATGACCTGATAGCACCACAAGCTTTGCCGTTGTATCAAAATGGTGAATAAGTAACAGTGCCATTATGGTAGATGTTTCCTGAGGGACACTACAGAACTCACTCTCTCAGTAAATGACTGAATGTATAAGTGTATGAATGAATTAATGGTTAGATATAATATGACTGTATGACTAATAATTACTTCGAGATACATTGGAAGGGCTTTGCAAATAAAGTTCAAATATGTCCATTAAACGCAGTAATTAGCTCCATGTAAAGTCGTGGTAGGATAACAAACCATTGTGGTCTCATTTAAAATGATGCAGTACATCAGTCAATGCAGCAGTTTGTCTCTACAAGCTGTTTTTAATGGAGTTTTGCAAACAGTGGGAGCTGCTGATTTGCAGGAGGTAAAGCTGATCTAGAGCAGGACCGACAGGAGCTTCTGACTGTGGCAGATCCATCATTAATGTAGACTCTTCATAAGCACTTAATGATACAGGGGAATCATCATTGATTTGTATATAAACTTAAGGTCCAATCTGCATTGTTTTTGACAAGATAAATATTAAGAAGTGAAAAGTTCTTTCTTTCTCAACTGATCTTGCTCTAAATGTTAACATTACTGACCAATCCCATGTTGATTAGTTTCTGTCTTCACTGTAGTGGTTAGATAAATCTTCAAGCCTTTCTCAAAAAAAAAAAAAAAAAAAAAAAAAACAATGGCGGCACACACACCCACATCCGTAGGACCAAGGTTGAGCATGTCTCCAACTTCAAGTTTCTGGGTGTCCGCATCTCCGAGGACCTCTCTTGGACCCTGAACACCTCAACGATGGTCAAGAAGGCTTACCAGTGTCTCTTCTTTTGAGGATACTCAAGACGGCCCATCTGTCTCCTCAGATTCTGGAGAACTTCTACCGCTGCACCAACGAGAGCATTCTAACCAACTGCATCACAGTCTGGCATGGGAACTGCTCTGCCTCGGACCGTAAAACTCTGCAGAGGGTGGTGAAAACTGCCCAGCAAATCACCGCTTCATCTCTCCCCACCATTGAGGCTGTGGGTACATAGCTACCTATAATGTATTCATATCTAGCTGTCTGTACATAATGTCAACCAATGTCACTGCTTATACTGTTCATACTGTACATATCTTAACTTAATAGCTGTATATATCTTAGTGTATTCACTTCACTCCGTTCATTCTGTTAATGCTGTTCATACTGTACATATCCTGCTAGTATATTCATATATATATCTATAATGTTATTTTTATATCCTTGTACATATGCACATTACTCTGCACTTTACTGCTCTTTGCACTTCTGGTTAGGTGCTAAACTGCATTTCGTTGTCTTAGTACTTGTACTTTGTATCTGTTGAAAGTTAAATCTAATTTAATCTAATCAATACCATTACGCAATCCTGACAGTTTGGGAAATACACACATCTTGCTGACAGTTACATAAGAAAATCGAAACCCCTCTCATGTCAGGTCATGGTGCCGTGTCATTGGACCAGGACACAGTTAGCTTAGCTCAGAAGCTGGAAACACCTGGCTCTATCCAAAAGTAACAAAATCAAGTTACCAACACCTCTAAAGCTTACTAAAGAAAGACAATCACATAGATTCTTGTTAGCATGTGATTTTAAGATAGGTGATTTGTCCAACAAAACACATATAATACATTAAAAACCCAGCACCAGCCCTACCCCAAGTGTGGTTGTATTGTAACATTAGCATTAGCATGCCTGAAAAAAAAAAACCCATTGAAAATGAATACGATTTATTTCTCTTCAATGGCAGTAAACACAACACATAGACCCGCCAAACAACCATGCTATATTCAGAGCTTAACAAGATAATTAGGGCTGACAAACAGTAACTGCGTTAAACTGCACGGCTATGACAGAGAGCCACTTGTAGTACAGCCACTCTCCTAGGTGCAACACTGGTACCAACATTGACTCTCTCAAAGAGACATAGACATGCTTCCATGACTAACAAAGCTCCACCAGACTAACTGTCTTTCCAGCTGAGAAACAGAGAGTCTGACAATAGCTTCACTCATGAGTGCCAGATATTTCTTGGCCAGGACCAGGTGCCGGGCAACCAGCCCAAATCCTGCACTCTCCTGCAAGTTACTGGTCTCGGCCAGGAAATAGTTCTGCAGATAAACCACCATAAAATGGTGAATTGCTGTTTTTACAATTTAAATCAGATATGTTAGTGAGCTTAGAGGTGGAGGTAGGTTGACTTTGGTACCTTAGGACAGAGCCAGGCCAGCTCTTTCCCCTTGCTGTCTGCTAGCCTAAACGAATAGATGGCTGTCTCCATCTTCATATTGATTTGACAAATATGAGAGTGGTAGTAGTATTCTTACTTAAAGGTCCAATGTGTAACATTTAATTCAGTTCAATTCAATTCAATTTTATTTGTATAGCGCCAATTCTAATTCTTAAGTTATCGCAGGACACTTTTCAAATTGAGCAGGTCTAGACCGTAATCCTTATAAATTATTTACAGAGACCCAACAGTACCATCATGAGCAAGCACTTGGCAACGGCGGCAAGGAAAAACTTCCTTTAAAGAGGCAGAAACCTCAGACAGAAGGCTTTAGGTGGGTGGCCGTCTGCCTCGACCAGTTGGGGTGAAGAGAGAGAGAGAGAGAGAGAGAGAGAGAGAGAAAGAGAGAGAGAGAGACAGACAGTTGCACAGCAACAACAGTAGCAACAACTACAATATGAGGAAGATGATGACGTTGACAACAACAGCCACATAGATTGCGGACAATGAGCAATAATAATAGTAATAATAGTAACTGTAGTAATAATAATAACGATAATATCAGTAATATTAGCAGTGGGAGTCAACTATAAGCTTTATCAAAGAGGAACGTCTTAAGCCTACTCTTAAATGTGGACAGGGTGTCTGCCTCCTGAACCACAACTGGAAGCTGGTTCCACAGGAGAGGAGCTTGGTAACTGAAGGTTCTGGCTCCTGTTCTACTTTTAGAGACTATAGGAACCACAAGTATCCCTGCATTCAATTCTATTCTGAATTTTACAGGCAGCCAATGTAAAGAAGCTTATACAGGAGAAATATGAGTTTCTTAGTTCCTGTCAGTACTCGTGCTGCAGCATGTTGAATTAATTGGAGAGTCTTAATGGACTCATTGGGGCAGCCTCCTGTCTGCATCCGTCTGTTACAGGATGTGTCTAATTTTTGTAATATTACGTAAATGAAAAAAGGCAGTCCTGGAGGTTGGAGTTAAAGGACATATCCTGATCGAAGATAATTTCAAGATTCCTGACAGTGGTGCTAGAGGCCAAGGTAATACCATCTAGAGTAACTATATCTTTAGACAGTGAGTCTCGGAGGTGTTTGGGGCCAAGTACAATAACTGTTTTCTGAGTTTAGAGGAAGAGCGGGTCATCAAGCCATCAACCTGTCTGTTAGACCCCATACCGACTAGACTGCTTAAAGAAGTTGTTCCCTTAATTGGCACTTCTTTACTGGATATGATTAATCTTTCTTTATTATCAGGATATGTACCACAGTCCTTTAAAGTAGCTGTAATTAAACCCCTTCTTAAAAAGTCCACTCTTGACCCAGGGGTTTTAGCCAACTATAGACCGATTTCTAACCTCCCCTTCCTCTCTAAGATTCTGGAGAAAGTAGTCGCCAAAGAGTTGTGTGACTTTCTACATAACAATAGTTTATTTGAGGATTTTCAGTCAGGATTTAGAGTCCATCATAGCACAGAGACAGCTCTGGTTAAAGTTAATAATGACCTTTTGATTGCTTCTGACAATGGACTTGTCTCTGTACTTGTATTATTAGATCTTAGTGCAGCATTTGACACCATTGACCATAATATTCTTTTACAGAGACTTGAGCATCAAATTGGCATTAAAGGAACCGCCCTAAGCTGGTTTAAGTCATACTTATCAGATCGTTCTCAGTTTGTACACGTTAATGATGAATCCTCCTTAAATACTACAGTTTGTCATGGATTTCCACAAGGTTCTGTACTTGGACCAATACTATTCACTTTATATATGCTTCCCTTAGGCAACATTATTAGGAATCACTCCATTAACTTTCACTGTTATGCAGATGATACCCAGTTATACCTGTCGATCAAGCCCAATGAAATTAATCAATTATCTAAATTTCAAACATGTCTTAAGAACATAAAAACCTGGATGAGCTGCAATTTTCTGATGTTAAACTCAGAAAAAAACGAAATTCTTGTACTTGGCCCCAAAACCTCAGAGACTGACTAATTCCCACATAAAGCAAACCTCCAGGACTGCCTTTTTAATTTACGCAATATTACAAAAATTAGACACATCCTGTCACAGACCGATGCAGAAAAACTACTCCATGCATTTGTTACTTCTAGGCTGGATTACTGCAACTCCTTATTATCAGGTTGCCCCAATAAGTTCATTAAGATGCCACAATTAAGAGTACTGACAGGAACTAGAAAAAGAGATCACATCTCTCCTGTACTAGCTTCTCTGCACTGGCTCCCTGTAAAATTTAGAATAGAATTTAAAATCCTCCTCCTCACCTACAAAGCTCTTCATGGTCAGCCCCCTTCATATCTTAAAGAGCTCATAGTACCCTATTACCCCTCCAGAACACTGCTTTCTCTGAATGCAGGGCTACTTGTGGTTCCTATAGTCTCTAAAAAGTAGAACAGGAGCCAGAGCCTTCAGTTACCAAGCTCCTCTCCTGTGGAACCAGCTTCCAGTTGTGGTTCGGGAGGCAGACACCCTCTCCACATTTAAGAGTAGGCTTAAGACATTCCCCTTTGATAAAGCTTATAGTTAGGGCTGGCTCAGGTGAGTCCTGAACCTTAGCTATGCTGCTATAGGCCTAGACTATCAGGGGATTTCCCATGATGCACTGAGCTCCTCTCTTCCCCTCTCTCTCTTTCTGCACTCATTCATGTCCCATTAATGCAGGTCCTGCTTGACTGCCATTGCTAACATCACTGATATTATTAATATTATTATTACTACAGTTACTATTATTACTATAATCACTGCTCATTGTCCCCCTTCGTCACTGTTGTCATCGTCATCATCTTCTTCACGTTCATCATCAGTCACTACTATTAGTGTAGTTGTTGCTACTGTTGTTGCTGTGCACCTGTCTGTCTGTCTGTCTCTCTCTCTCTCCCTCTCTCTCTCTCTCTCTCATCCTAACTGGTCGAGGCAGACGACCTCCCACCTAGAGCCGAAGGGTCTGTCCTAGGTTTCTGCCTCTTAAAAGGCAGTTTTTCCTTGCCCCCATCACCAAGTGCTTGCTCATGGTGGTACTGTTGGGTCTCTGTAAATAATGTTATAAGGAGTTTGGTCTAGACCTGCTCTATTTGAAAAGTGTCCTGAGATAACTTTTGTTATGAATTTGCGCTATACAAATAAAACTTGAATCGAATTGAATTATAGAGGAAGTGTGTCCTCTTTCATGGAGTCTGCAGTGTTAAACCACCATGTTTCTATAGCAGTAGTTCCCAACATTTTTCCTTAAGTGACCCCTTTTCTACCATTTAGGAAACTGACCCAGAGACATATTTTTGTGGATATCTCATATTATATTCAGTACTGTACAATGATCCCAAACAGTGAACTCAGTAACTGCCAGAAGTTTGTGTAAAATAATTGATTTGGATGAAGATTTGAGCAGATTATTTTTAGTTTAGGCAACTTTTTATATAATTATGTCTGTACTATGTTTTTCATTTTTTTATATAATTTGTAACAATCATACAGACCTAATGGGCTTCCTTTCATGCAAATTCTGTTTTTTTTGTCCTGGTCTTTGTCATTGTTCTATTAGACAATTTACTTCAAACATACTCTTCTTCACAGAAGTGTACCAAATGCAGAGATATAGGCCTACTGTGAATATTCTAAGTTTTCTAGCACCCCTTAAAATCAAGAAGGCCTTGCATTCCCCCATGAAGTTTTGACCACCCCTAGTTAGGAACCACTGTTCTACAGTAGCCCAGAATGGACAAAAAAAACACTGGATCTAGATAGGGCCTTTTATGTTTTTCGAGAGTCTTGAGGCCACTGTAGTTTGCTTGGAAGGCAAGCTGTTTTTAGTAGGTTGCAATCTTCAACTCCACTGCTAGATGCCACTAAATCCTGCAAATTGGTCCTTTAACGGTTTACGATAGCCAGGTAAAATCCTGTGATTTAAACTCTGGTAGCCAGCCTTCCTTGTTCAAATTTGTATTGCATATTGTGCTGTGCTTATAGAGACCTCAGCCAAGGTCTTGTGTTTCTGCAATAATGTTTGAGGTTGCTGTTGTGTTTTGTTGCATGTTTAGTCGTGACACACCATTCACTTTAATTCAAGGATTCAAGGGTATTTAATTGTCCTTTAAACGTGGGATTGCATAACGAAATTCCTATATATGTATACAATTATTCACAGTAAAAGTCTGAGGGAAAAAGCTGTTACAGACGGGTTAATGTGTGCACAATGAATTCAGTGCATTATGCCACAGACACTGGTGTTACAATTGGCCTGTAATGCAGGTATGCAGTATAACAACCACTCCACCTGGTTAAATATTTGCAGAGAAGCCAGAAGCATCAACGTGTTTAAACTGAAAGTGAAGATTTCCGCACAGTTAAATCCATACTGTCAGGGGTTACACTACTTCATAATAAAGGTAATTAATCACTGGTGATTAATAATACACTCGTAAATGGGGCACCACCTCCGTTGTTTAGCTACTGGAATAATCCGGAGGAAATTATTCCACAAATCTAATCAAATCAATTTCAAATCAATTTATTCAATTTCAAAATCTATATTCAATCTCATATTCTGAAGTAGTGATTTCTTTTACACGGATTCATCAATTTTCCCCATCAAATCAAACCTGCACCGACAAGGACATACGGTTATATATGTTTATTAACTAAATTAATCCAATCACGGGTCCAAGAACTGAAGAACGTGGTGTCACTAGTACCGGTGGCAAGCACTCCAGTTGGCCCAGCGCTGATTTTGAAGCTTGGGAACGTTGGGGGCAAGTTGGCTGAAGAATAATGTCTTTGTCTGGCTGGAAAGTTTATACTTCTCCTTGAGAAGTCAACTACTGTGACGTCCTTCTGGCTGATGATAAAAGTCTTAATAAAACTTCTTAGAGTGGTTGGTCTTTAGCTGGAAACGAATTCAACTTCTTGTCTAAAATAACTGTAGGATGAAATACTGGCCTGGCGAATACTCCGTTGTCACTAAATCCAAGAATTAAATTAAATTCACTTTCGGTGAATCAGGCGACAATACTTGACGATATATATATATATATATAAAATACTACAAAAAGTATAAAATAATTAAATTTGTGCGTGTCTTGAGCTTTCAAAATAAAAGTACTTGGGAAAGTAATTCAGCACCACAAGTTATAAGTTTTGCAGAAACACAACTTTTCCAACTTCCAGATGCTTAGATCCAGACCCTGGGTGTCGAGTGTCGGTTTTGACCTGAGAAAGAGAGTTACAGTCATGAGAAAGAAAGGTAGATGACACTTAGGGACCCCAGGAGACTGTTCGGCACGGCAGAGTCTCCTTTCCTTTCCTGGGTCAAAAGGGTTAAAGAAAAAGGCCTTTCTGACCCTCCTGATGGGAAAGAATCAAAATAATAATATGATTGTTGAATTAGGAGACCAATAAAAGGGTCTCTTGTGATGAGACGAGAGGACAATTTCCTACAATGCAATATATCACTTTATTTAGCAAGCTTTTAGTCTATGTGACCTTCATCAGAGCTAACGAAAGTGAAATATAATTGGTGTATCTGTTCCAATATGTAATGAGTTCTTCCTTGGCCCATGCTACACCCGTCTACCAAGTTTTATGAAAAAGCAGGCTAGTTTCCCTAATCCCGCTGACTGACAAGAAAACCTTGGTGGGGGTTACTAAGACTCAAAAGAAATAACTAGTTAACACTGAACTTCAACCACAGAGCATCTTCTGACTGCATAAACAGCACATATACTCCTGTTCTTAGATAACCACTGATGTAATGTCTTGCTCCACATTTTCGTGTTTGAACAATACTTTGGGCCTATTTCACCCCCACATTTCCACCACATTCAGCCCCCTCTGGAAGAGAAGGCACATAAGGTGAATCCTGAAATAAAGTCAGGGGCCTCTCTCACTTTGAAAAGTTTAAAAGAGGCTGGCCATTCTGTGAAATCACTCATGGTAGCAGAAAAGAGAGCTGGAGGTGTTAATTTCATGGGTTAGGTCTTAAATTGAGCTCTGCAATTTTCTCCCTGAGTAGATTAGAGGAAGGTCTCACTGTCCTCAGGTAAGGCGGCCCTCTCCTCCCTCTGACTCATCACATATTGATTCCTTCCACTCCTGCTTGACCCCCACTAACCCCTCCACCACTTATGCCCTCGCGGCTTTGCACACCACACCTGTTTATGGGGGACGGATGCCGAGTTTGTGGCCGGCAGGGAGGAGGATCAGCCCCTCGGGGGGTGGGAGGAGGGCAACAACAACAAGCCTGCGTTGGTGCCAAATGGGTTTGGCCCCCTGGCGCATTTGTTGATGACGTACAGCTACAATCACACAGCGAGAGCATTATCTCTATCCTGGGGCTAGAATGCATTTCATTACTCGCATCTGCTGGATGTGAGTGGGCACCGCTGTTAGAAATATCAAAGAATAACAGCAGAAATAGAGCGCTGAGTCTGCTGTTGAATTGTTTGTATCACCAATATCAGATTAATAAAATGGATTTCTCTCATGAGCATTTATGCTGGGCGATTGTATTCCAAATATGCAGACTTCTCAGGAGAGATTTCTGAAAGTAAAATCACTCGCATTCTAACTAAACACAAACTCGAACAGAAAAAGTTACAAAGTAAAAAGGAGAAGCTTTGTTTTTTGATCGGCGTCCTCGCTGGACTATAATTCCTAATTAAATTTTCTCATTGAAACCTCATTTCAGAAAGGTAGAGAACGGCGCTCCTCTGCATTGTAATTGAGTCAGAAATGAGCAGCCGGCGCACTGAGCCGGCCTGCCTTTTAAAGAATAATGGCGTCATTTGTTTTGTGTCCATTAACAAGGAACGCAGTTTTATTAATTCCTCAACTTGGTTTCCTGCATCTTCCTAATTAATTCCATTTTGTTTTTCCCGCTAAGGAAGCTTCTGCAGATTAATGATGTGGAACAAAAATGTTGTCGAGATGCTGATGTGCTTCATCTACATGGGGTGAAATTTCTGTCATTAGATACAAATGCCTGATGACTATAACTTATTATTTTTTTTATTTTATGCTGCCAGTGTTGGGGTTTCAAGCCTGAAGGCTTCATTCCATCTGTGTAACTGATTAAACCTGCAAAGAAATCAAATGACTGTTGTGGTGGGAACAAAAATGCTGTTCTGACATGTATCTTACCACCTATGGTGCTTAACTATGCACATCTTTATGCTGGTCTTATAGAGGAGAAATAGATTTTCAACCCTTGTAAAAACATTATTGTAGGGAAACAAATTATTAGCATATGAACAAATGTGCTCTGAACAGATACAAATATTTGTAGTACTATTTGTTTTTTAAATCAGGATTTATACTATTTGCTACTTCTTCTTGGTCATAATTCAGTCAAATCCAAACACAAAGACGTCATTCAACTCCATCGGCGATAAACAATCCTTTGATCCTTAATAAATATACTCCCCACATAGCAAAATTGGTCTGACTCTACTCATACAGCAATGAATTTTGAACCACATGTGGGCCAGATCTGGCAGCAACTGGATGACTATTCCTGGATTTATTCTGGCCCTATGTTGGCAACGGTGTTCAGGCCTAGTCAGGACAGCACTTGCTCACACACGGTCATATCATTTACCAATAGACCTAGTTTTGACACATTTAACCACTGTTTAATTCCTCCTTCATCAATCATCTCAGGTTCATTACAGGTGATCAGTCTCTATCGGACAATCTGCAATAGCTCACTTTCGTGGTGCACTTGGCTGTTCTTGCCACAGCAGATGTTTCCATTACGAATTGAACCTGTGTTTACTATAGTTTTGTAATCGATGACTAACTGACAAAAAGGTTGCTACAAATCAGTTCCGCTCCCCATCTGGTATCATAGCTCATCATACCAAGAGAAGAATTTCAAACAAAATACGCACCCAGATTTTTCTAAATATATAATTGAATGAATAATTGCACAAAATACAATCGTTTTAAACAATTGTTCACTTATTAATAATGATTTGGCTTAAGGTTTAAAAGGTCTAGTGCATAGGATTTAGTGCCATTTTGTTCTGATTAGGTTTAATTAGTTATTTGTTGCTATGAAAAAAGGCAACTCAGCCGGCTGGGTGTATGGGGCACACCTGCAACCCCAATGGCTACTGCTCAGATGTTACCAGCACAAGATAGGATAGACAGGAAATTTTGGCTTAATTTTTGTACAGTGGGAGGAAGTGGCAAGGTGTACATCTTTAGATACAGTCAGTGTTCTAAACAATGATCACATTTTTTTTTTTTGTGGTTTCTTTATTTGTTTTAATAGATCTACATTTCATCTCAATCTTTTTTTAAATAACCACAGTCCTGGTAGAGTGCCTCTCCTGTCATTTTCTGACATATTAACAATTTTATTTCTATACTGAATGCCATTTACTACTGTGTGTGTGTGTGTGTGTGTGTGTGTGTGTTTGTGTGTGTGGTGCAAATGGCACATTTAATGCCACAGTTCCACAGCTGCAGAAGCCAGTGGTTGTTCTGAGATATTCTGCATTTGCATTTTCAAAGGAAGCTCCACTTGAAGGCCCGTATGGAAGCCCTCACAGCATGATAACAGCACAGACTCTCTTCACACAGCCCCGCTCTCTTCTGCACACGGTGGGATGAGAGCAGCATCTCCTCACCTTATAATTCGCTTGGATAGTTTTATTTCAGGTGTCATTCCTTCACATTCTCTGTGTTGCCTTTCACTTCCTCCTGCGTCTGCCAGTAAAATGTATTTTTTCCTCATGGCAGGGGTGTGATTTATCTCCTAGACTAATCAATGTTACACGTTTTATTGTTTCCTTTGTCGTGATGAATTCACTTTCACACTTTGTTCGCTGCTAAGGAAAGGTTACAGGAGTCAGGGAAATGTCTTTTCAAGCATGCCAAAGCAGTGACTGTTTAAAAAAAATGTGACTTGAATTTAATTAATACCCTAATCATGCTGTTCTCTGCAGTTAACTCCAGTTCACATACATCAAACTCAAAAGTATTAGCCTACAAAAGGTAAAAGCCCCTATATAGTGAGCATTAGTAAGAAGTTGTATAGACATATAATTTACATTTAAATGCTGTGTTTTACAGGACTAAAGTAACTAAAGTAGCTGCACTAAATATTTTTAAATTAAAGCTGCAGTAGGTAGCTTTTATAACTAATTAATAACTTTTGTCATATTTACTAAAACTTTCACTATATACTGACAGTAGAACATGAGACAGATAGCCGAGAAACATATGGTTCATTGCTCATTTCCCAGATTGTAAAATACAAACACTGGGAATGAGACTCAACAATCGACTATCTTCAAGCCACCAACCCAAAATGTCTTTATATCTTTGTCAGCTCTGATTGGTTTTCATTCATTTTTTCACAGATTATCTGTCTCATGTACTACTGTCAGGATGTAGTGAAAGCTTCAGCTAATATGACAAAAAGTTATTTTTTATAAAAGTTACCTACTGCAGCTATGACACAGGACCAAATGACAAATCCAAAGAGAATTATTTCTGTGGTTCCCTTTAGCTCTACAGAGCTTTATAGCCTCTTTTATTGTTTTGGTTTTCTGGACCTCATACTGTGCTGTCATCAGCCTCGTTTCCAGCAGCGGCGGGCAGCTGTTTCCAGTGAAAAAGCTCTGAAACCCACTGTATACTACCGGCTCAGCAGCAGACAGAGATAAAGATGAGCAGAGTGGAGCATTTAGCAGCTAAAGAGACAGATAGACAAGAAAATCAGTTAAGGCAGCCTTGAAGTTGGCCATGTTTTAAAAGGTAGTAGTGAAGCTTGTTTTACTGTTTCACATATGTATATATATCTCTTTCAAATGTAGACCACGCCCTCATCCTACCATCTGGGGTACCTACAGACCTGACTTTGTCAGTCAATAGGTTTTTAATGACTTTATCTCATTGTTCTCTATTTCTGTTTTAATTAGTGCTTTTTAAAAATGTACTTATGGATGTATGTATTTTTGCAACGTAATCAAAGCACACAATTTTAATAGACGGACCTATTTATTTAGTTCATGTTTGCCATGGATCCTAATACACAGTCAGAGAACATTTCACGGATACATTCAGTATCAACATTTTTGCTACTTGCCAGCTATGTTAATTAACAACATTTCCTTATTATCTTAATAGAAAACGTAATTTGATCGGCAGTACTTTTCCCACAAAATGTATTCGCTGTTGCAAACTAGTTGGATATAAATGTTATTCTGGGACAGCGCTGCCTTGTTCTAAGAATTTATATCAATAAATAAGTATAAAAACTTTTTGCAACTTTTTTTAAAAAAGAACTGTTGAAATTCTCATTTAAATCACATTTGCTCATTGTCTCTTCAGAGCCAGCAGCCCACCAATGCAACTCTATTCATCTGCCTTATCTCAGATTACACACGCGTGGCATAAGCAGAGGTTGACTGCTCTGAGCAGGGACTTTGAGCTGCATTGCTAAGGTAACTTTGACAAAAAACATAACCTAATCTATATCTGTATCTGTAGCGCAATGGCTTTCACACTGTAATGAAATGAATGAAGACAGTAGCTGGCAGTAAGGTAAGAAAAACACATTCCAAGGTCTAGAACATGATTGTACTGAACAAATTTGGAATTAATAATTTTTTCCATCAAACAACTTATTTGTGTTTTGCCAGATTTTTGGGACATTCCTAACACGCACACACATACACACACACACACACACACACACACACACACACACACACACACACACACACACACACAGGACTTCTGACAGTCAGAGGCTGGTAGAAAATTTCCCTGTCTGTTCTGATAGCCAGTATTGACTGATGACCGTCATTTAACAAGATGTCTCAGCGTGCTGTCCACTTTCCACAGCTGTCATCGACTAGTGGAATTAGAGTAGGGTAATTAATGTGGGCTGCAGTGAACTAGTGAAGTAACACAAAGAGGAAACACCAGGAATCACCAAGAGAGACTCCAGTCAATGACCCCTTCGTAGAAACACACTGAATGCTGCTGTTAAAGCTGCAGTAGGTAACTTTTAAAAAAATAACTTTTTGTCATATTTGCTGAAATTTTCACTGTGTTCTGACAGTAGTATGTGAGACAGATAATCTGTAAAAAAAAAAATCTGGTTCTTCTGGCTCCTTCTAGTGCTCCTAATGGTATTTGTAAAAATCCAATGGGCCTGAAGGAAAAGAACCAATCAGAGCCTAGAAAGATATAAAGACACTTTGGTAGGAAGCTTGAATATAGTTGATTGTTGAGTCTCATTCCCAGGGTCCCAAAGCATCTGTGTTTGATGCCCTGGGAATGAGACTCAACAATCAACTGTCTTTCTCATTTCTGATTGGTTGTTTTTTTTCCACTGATTATCCGTCTCATTTACTACTGTCAGGATATAGTGAAAGTTTCAGCAAATATAACCACACTGCGTTAAAACTGCTGGAAACTTTCACTTCAGGATGAACACAGCCACTGTACAGCCGTTGTTACTGCCGTTACTCTCATCAATGATGGAGCCTAATGGAGTGTGAGTTGGCATTTATCAGCTGTCATTTTGTCTTGGCAGCAGGCCTGATGTGGACCTACTGGGCATAAATAATTTTTTGACATTAAACAAGCCTTTATCTCCTCTTAATGTGCAGGCAGCACTGGCCTGCAGTTCAAACTGCAAACTGGTCTTGTGTGTGTGCTCCATCCCTGATACAGTTTGACTGAATACTTATTTATTGTGAAACTGATCAATACTAGAGTGGTTGTCTGTGGGTGGGACACAGTCGACTTTATAAATGAGTAAATTAATTTAAAGACTCCTGAGGATTAACTTTGAAAACATTATCCCCTTAAGAAGTTAGTGAGATGAATTATTGCTGAATGTTATGCTCTAATGTTTAATTGGTTCCCTATGACACTGGATACAATATTGTATTTACTGTATGTCTGTAATTACATGTATTACATGTTGTTTTTGCAAGACCTTGGCAATAAAAGTCTTAATAACCACTTTATTCATTTATTTTATTAATGATTATCTTATTATTAAACAACAAAGCAGCTCCAAGTTTTATAAACATTTTGTGGAAACATTCACTATATCCTGACAGTAGTACATGAGACAGATAATCTGTGAACAAATCAGGTTCATCTGGCTAGTGCTCCTAATGGTTTTTACCATTTACAAAAATCCACCAGGCTCAACCAATCAGAGCCGAGAAAGATAGCTGATTGTTGAGTCCCATTCACAGGGTTTCAAATACAGATGCTTGGGACCCTAGGAATGAGACTCAACAATCAACTATCTTCAAGCTTCCAACCCAAAGTGTCTTTATATCTTTCTCGACTCTGATTGGTTGGTTTTGTTCAGGCCCGGGCAGTAGGAGGAGCCAAAACAAAGTGATTTTTTTCACAGATTATCTGTGAAGATTTCAGCAAATATGACAAAACGTTATTTTTATAAAAGTTACGGACTGCAGCTTTAATATTTAAATGTGTATGTTTAGTGAACTATTAGTTTTGTTTATGTGTTTTTGCTTTGTTTTCATATTTTGCCAAAGGTTGTAAGTGTGGGCAGACAATTGTATGTCATCTTTTTATTTGGAATGTGTATTTGTTAAGGTTACAGCACATACCTGTATGCTATGTGTTTTTCTTTTTGGCTTCATTATCAGAAAACTGTGAAAGATGCTAAAAGAAAACATTTCTCGGATATTATCCTGTCAAACTGTCACAAGCCTCGTGTTTTGTTTAACACTATTGACTCACTTCTGAATGCCCTGCAGACTGCCTGTATGGAGGCTTCCCCTGCTGTGTGAAAACTTCCTTCACTTTTTTATTGATAAGGTCACTTCAGTTAGGGCTCAAATCTCACCTTCAGCTTATGACCCCTCAATCTCCGTCTGCTCTGCTGTTTCTGACCATTTTGAGCCTGTGACTTTTTCCTTTTTACAGGAGGTTGTTGGTCATTTGAAGCCCTCAGGTTCTCCAAATGATGCTGTCCCGACTTGACTATTTAAGGAGGTTTTCCCCACTGTAGGACCATCTGCTGTTGCAGTCATAAATAGCAGTCTGTCCTCAGGTGTGGCCCCTGAAAATTTTAAACTTGCAGTAGTACAACCTCTGATTAAAAAACCTGCTCTAGATCCTGCAGTTCTTGCTAATTTCAGGCCTATCTCCAAACTGCCTTTCCTTTCAAAAATCCTTGAGAAGATGCACAGTCAATGCACAGTCAATTAATGGCCTTTCTGGAAGAACATAATATCCTAGAGGTTTTCCAATCCGGTTTTAAAACCCTGCACAGCACCGAATCAGCTCTCTTAAGAGTTTTTAATTATATCTTTTTAGCTACTGACTCTGGTGACTGTGTTATCCTTGTGCTTTTAGATTTAACTGCTGCATTTGACACAGTGGATCATGAAATACTGATCTCACGTTTGAAGCAGTGGGTGGGCATCAGGGGTATAGCACTGGAGTGGTTCAGGTCGTACTTGGCTGATCGAACTTTCTGTGTCAGCCTAGGTGACTCTGTACCCTCCTCTGCTCCTCTCTCGTGTGGGGTCCCACAGGGCTCAGTTCTTGGCCCTCTCCTTTTCTCTCTCTATTTGCTCCCACTTGGTTCCATACTTAGGAAGCACGGCTTTTCATTCCACTGTTATGCAGACGACAGTCAGATTTATGTGCCTCTTAAAAAGAAAAATGAATACTCTGTCAGACTGCTGGCTCTGAACTTTTTAAATTTCAATGATAAAAAGACGGAAGTGATGGTTTTTGGTGGCACCACTGGGACCCCCCCTGTAGATCTGGGTTCCTTGGCCCAGTATATTAAACCTAGCATCACAAACCTAGGGGTTAAAGTGGACCCTGAGCTTAAGTTTGACAGTCAGATCAAGGCTGTTGTCGTTAGTAATATCAATACCACAAGAACCAATAATGTTAAACTCTTGGAGAAGGAAGACAGTGTGTGTAACTGTCACCAGATGTTTTGCAGAGTTCGATGTGTTACAGGTCGTTGGAGTGGTGCTTTCCTCCAGGGGATCCACAGTCCACTGCACAGACAGTTGTGCACCAGTCTCTAACTGAAGCAGAACCAGACCTATGACCTGGTTGGCAGGAACACTCCATACAGCACAGCAACGTCTTGCTTCATCTAAACACTGACATGAGTACACCTTCAGGCTTACCATCATTAAGACTACAGGCATTTTTATGCAAATCAAACACAGCACTACGCAAGGAAACATCATCACACACTGCGAGCACAAAGAAAGCTTTGGTTGTTACAGCAGTCTGTCTCGGCACCGTCGTGCTAGAGCACCTCTTTCTAAATGGAGCCATTTAGAATGAATAAATTGCCTTTCAGACTACCTAATATGTGATACACTACACTGTTAATACTGATTGGTTCATTTGCAGGTCAAAAGATGTCTCGACTTGTTTAAAGGAGGGCTGCACGATGTGGTTAAAAAGCATCATATTGCCATTATTTTAACAGATATTGCAATTGCAATTCACGATTATGTGGGAATTACCATTTTTGCATCACAAATCGGATTTTCACAAAAAAATCTTAAAATCATGATGAGTTTTGGGGGGTTTGTAGCAAACAAACATGTTTTCTTACATCTGGAGAACAAGATTAGTAGACCAGGGCACCTCTGCAGCACTACAGTGCTTTATGATGCATATTGCACTTGGCCATATTGCGATTTCAGTAATATTTTTTTATTAATTGTGCAGCCCTAGTTAAAAGTAGATATAAAGCTGCAGTAGATGCTAAACTGTCTCAGACCTGTGGGGCCCCCAAAAGCAGCAGGTTTGTGGGTGGATTGTAAAATCCAATCATTTTTCTTCCCGTAAAACAAAATGCTGGCTAGCTAAAAAAAACTAGCTAGCAACAGCATGGCTTACTCTTATCTTTATGTCACCGTCAGAGCGGAGTGTTTCTAGATGCTGGGCCTGACTGATTACATGTACAAAAACACAACTTTATCACTTGTACAAAAAGGCAACTTTATTGCTTGTACAAAAACACAACTTCATCACTGTACAAAATTGCAACTTAATCAATGACTTTGATGGTCTGTGAGTAAACTGGATCATATTTTACAAATATCTTATGGTTTTCCATGTGACGTCCTCCTCCAGCTGCTCACCCTTAACTGAACTGGGCTCAAGAGCCCCCAGTGAACACAGCCTTCGGTACAGATGGAGGCCAGTTTGACGACAGCGTTGCCAACTACTGGGGTGATTTATGGATTTGTACTGACTGATATTTTTGGTGAAACTGGTTGTTTTATAAGGATCTATAAATTACTTTATAGAAACTGCATGCATAAGATTAAAACTGAAGAAGAGAAATGCTTATTCTCAAAGGACTTTCATGTTGCTAACTATGCTGTGCAAGGGAGCATGAAAAGGGCCCTGACGCAGAGAGCCAGGGCATCAATGGCAATTAATGCAAGTGGTGTCTGAGACAAGGAGGCTAATGAGTTTTAATATACATGCAGGTGAGGGAAAGCTGAGTCGCTGAAGCCCTTAATGAACCCATGACAGCCTAATTAGCCACAATTTACAATTCTAGGATTCTAATCAGAGGCACTGAAATTCTGCCACACATCTTTGTATGAATGAGTCTTTTTAAATGCTCCAATCTGCTGCCTTGATTGATAATTGTCTGTGTTTCTTCTTTTTGCTCTCTCTTTCTCTCTGTCTGCCTATGTCTGGTTTGTAGCTCGGCCAACTTAGTCTGTGATAATATGAAAGATGTTTTAATAGTCATAAATCCAATCCCAACACAAATGCACAAATACAGTTGAACCCCTCAATCAGTGATTGTGCTCTGCTCTAGTTTTCATTTTGGTGCCTGACTTTAATTTAGTTTTAGTCTTCTCATGAAAATGTCTTTTAGTTTTCAGTTACAGAATAGTTAGTTGATCATTCTAATCTAGTTTCAGTCAACAAGAACTGAAGACACATAAATACACATGGAGTGAAGCCTGCGAGCTAGTTCAGGCATAAGCTGCGCTGTTATACACACATGACATGCCTCACTCCTTAATCACTAACCAAGCGCACCCTTCCAATCTGGCGGTGTATTTAAACTGTACAATTTCCCAGCTCTCCCTCTGCTCTGTCAATGCCGCTGTTGCCCTGCATCTGTATTGCTGCTGCTGCTCTGTAAGTCAGCCCCACCACCACCCCAGCATCCACCTGTAGGCTCCGACTGGGGGTTAAGGTATTTGCTCATCACTCCCCAATATCTCTATGTAAACATATCAGCGAGGAATGATGAGGTTGGAGCCTTGACGCCAAAATCTAAATATGCTGTACTGCTGTAATAAACATTTTAAATGTGAGTTTAAAGCTAGCAGCAATGTCTGAGTTTTTTTATCTGTTAAAGCTGCTTTACGTTTTAGAGAGCCGAGATTGAGTTGATTGTTGAGTTTCATTCCCAGGTCGTCAAATACAGATGCTGGGAATGAGACTCAACAATCAACTATCTTCAAGCCCCCAACCTAAAGCGTCTTTACTTCTTTCTTGGCTCTGATTGGTTGTTTTTGTTCAGGCCTGGTATATTCTTGCAAATACCATTAGAAGCACTAGGAGGAGCCAGAGGAACCAGATTTTTTCACAGATGATCTCTCACTGAAAATGTCAGCAAATATGACAAAAACTTATTTTTATAAAAGTTATCTACTGCAACTTTAATGTGCATTGTATTGTACAAATGTAAATGTATATGTATAGATGTATAAACATTTTTAATTTTTTTCTGTTGCTTGAATGTTTCTATATCTTTTGTGATAACTGTCAATCACAGCATTTTTGTTTTCTGAAAATAAATAGATAAAATAAAGATAATTATAGTACTGTGAAATGTATTTATTTATTTATTTTTGCATTTTTAATGTTAATTTATCCTAAGCATTCTTAGGCTAGATCTGTCATCACAATTCATAATTTGTACAGTTACCGCAGGTACAGATTAGCAAACAAGACATGTTTATTTCAGATTGTGAAGGTTTGCATATACAGTGCCCATTTTAGCGCTCTAATGAGTGTTTCCGGCAGCAGGATGGTGTGTGTGGGATTGAGTCAAAATAAACTACAGTGTGTGTGTTCATGGTAATGAAGGAACATGCCATCCAGTGCAACAGTCTGACTCTTTGATGTTGTTCTGACTCCTATCAGTGTCAGTCCTTTGATGTTAGTAATGTTATGTAGCGGCATCTGGTGGTAATTTTGTGTCATTGCGCTTGTAAGGAGATCGTCAACAGGTGTACATGCAGACTGAATGCTCCACCATTAGAGTTATTTGTCTATCCTTGAAGTAGATCCATCAGTGAGTATGGTCACTCACAGTTGTTTAAGAAGTTAAAACATGTGTAGACGTTCTACTACTGTTGTTAAAAGCATTTATTTTCATCGGGCTAATGCTAATCGCTAACGCTGTTCTTTGAGTGAATCATATTGTAAAATATGCGGTGTTTATTATACTTATGTTGATGTTGCACATATTTGACTGTAACATCTTGTTTATTTCATACTGTACTGCAGTTTTACGAAGAAAACAACCAAGATTTCAGTAAACAAAACACTCAACCTGGAGTCAAGCCTACTGAGTCTTATTGTTGATGTTCGCTATTTGACTGACAATGTAGTGACGTATCTGCTAGGACAGAATAGATAGATGTGGTTTAAATAGTTTTGGGGCAAAAATGGAGCTCAAAGGCACAGAGGAAGAAGATATATCTGGCTCTCGATACACCTAGCAGCAACCTCTGTGGCTGGCAAATGAAGCCAACACAGAAGTGCCAAAAACTGCAGTTTCTCTAACTGGCACTTGAGGCTGGCTAGTGATGAGTCAATATCTATAAGCTGCAATGTTAAAATGCCGAACATTACAGTAGACATAACAACAGGTTTGGTCTCTAGCTAATTTCCCTGTTTATGACAGTACATGGTGTGAATTTTTACAGAACTCACCTGTTTAAATGGTATTAAGTATTTCCCATTCCAAAGAGAATTAAAACGTGAAATGAGAAAAACCTTCCATTGTTACCATGTGTTTGACTTTTACAATAAACTCAGAGGAGATGCTTTTCAGAATTGGTAAGGACCATGGTGTTTTAGATCAGTACCAACCAGTTTGTATTTCTTTATTTATTTTGGTCTAAAAATAGTCTGATATAAATATAATGAGTTGTGTATAGTGTCTATATACCGCCATGTGTTAATTTATGATGTAACTTCCAAAAAAGTTAAAAAATATATATGCATATATACACACACTCAAAGGACATTGCCCAATTGTCCTCAAAGGTAGCTATTGTCCTGAATCAAATATTCCACAAAAAAAAAGCTTTTTGGTGGCATAAATTTGCTTAATCAAAAAAGGCCCGCAAATGGAAAAGGTCTGTCAGCACATCAGAAATAACCTGGTTCCTGCGTTGCATACATGATACCTTCTCTACCTAATCTAATCCTGATGCCTGTTTGTTAACTCCTGCTGCATGGAGCTATCCTGTCTCACCAGGCGTGAAATTACAGCTGATCTGTTCTGTGGTGTCTACGCCATGTGCATTGTCCAACAAAGCAGATTCCCAACCACGATGTGTATGTGCTCCATCATGGCTGAATGATTACACACCGCCATGAGAGCCCAAACAAAGGCGAGGTGTGTGGAGGTATTATAGGTATTCACCACAGTGTCCACATAAAGGTGTTTAACAGAGGTACGAGGCAGGTATTAAACCAGATTCCCATGACCACACACTATTAGATACACTACAGTTAGGTTCCAAATGTCCTACAATGGACCATTAGAACACATCTAAGACCTTTGTAAATGGAGGTGACTGTGACATAGTAAACTGCACAACGCTCTAGTCTCTATTTTCATTTAAAGCTGCAGAAGGTCATTTTTATAAAAATAACTTTTTGTCATTATTGCTGAAACTTTCACCATATCTTGACAGTAGTACATGAGACAGAAAATCTGTGAAATGATCAGGTTCCTCGACTGATGTGGTATCAAAAGTGGTATATTTATTTCATGCTCCCATTACACTGACTAATCATAGAAACTACCTTCTTTCCATGTTCTTTTCTCAAAAGGTCAAAGGGTCGACTGCAAATGGACTACATTCACATAGTACCTTTCTAGCCTTCTGACCACTCAAAGCGCTGTACACTGCATGCCACATTCACCCATTCACACACATTTGTACTATGAAAGCAGCGGTTGTCATACAAGATGCCAAGTGCTCTTCAAAGACAGAAACTCATTTATACACATTTGTCCAGCACAGGGAGCTATTTGGGGTTCAGAATCTTGCTTAGCACTTTGACATGCAGTGGGAGGAGCTTGGAATTGAACTGCCAACCTTCTGGTTAGTGGACAATGTGCTCTACCTCCTGAGCCACAAGACTGATTGCACATGGGAATTGTATGTACCTCTACTTATAATACTTGGGGATGCAACAAATAGGTAGATGGACAATGAATAGTTAAAACATAATTAAATGTATTTTTATTAATTTTCTCTTTCAATTTATTATCAATTGTGTTTAAAATTAATTGTGTCAGAAATTCGAACAACTAAAAACCTGTTGGAGGTGGAAATTTGCTGTGGAAATTGTCAAGATGTGGCATCATTACCTACTGCAGCTTTTAAAATAAGTTTTGGAAGTTTCCATTCTACATAGGTAGGAGATTACTCTTGAGTTACATCATTCAGCAATGGAGTATCGAACTGATTTCTCACACATTTTACAGTTACGTCGTTAGTATTACAAAATGACATACTGCAACTTTAAGTATCATCTATCTATCTTGATCGGTATCTACATTTCTATATCTATGGGTATTTACCAGGAAACAAGAAGAGAGACCACTGAGTGGCATTATGGGTATGGAGCTTGACCCGTATTAGGGCCTGAAAGTTTGGATATTTTGGCATTTGCTCCTTCAATTCTGACCATTTTTTTCAGCTGAAAACTTCATGGGCATGCAGTGTTAAATGCTCAAGTACGCTTTTAAATTCACTTGACACAGTAAGGTTTCAACAATTTAAAAAACACTATCAGCTTTTTAAAACTGAACCCAAGCTGAGGACCTCCATACAGGCCCTCAGAAGGAGCCTAAAATCACATGAGAGCAATTTGTTCTGTAAATGGGTCAAACAGTCTAACAGAGTTCTCACTCTGGTGTTATTTTAAAACCACGACTTCCAGCTTTCTAATTTTCCTGCTAAAACTGTTAAGACTCAGTCTTGGGCCAAAGCATGCATGTAATTACTCCTGGGCTTATACGAATTTCTGCTCGGTGTGTGTGTTTGCCTGCATTTAGGACGTGGCATGCACAGTTGTTGATGTAAAATTTCCAAACTTCTGTTCTGCATCCAATAGACTCCTCAGTGTGACGGCGGCAGCCTGAGCTGAATTTTAACAGCATTGTTGTGCAATCTGTCAAAACAATGAGTAAGCCGATTTGTATACAAAGGAACAGAATGTAATTCCGAATGAGAATTTGGGCTATTCATCCCCTTTTCACAGCCTGTGACAGGTAATTCTCCGGGGTTCAAATATTTCTGGATAACATAATCATATTTTCCACGTTTTTTTCATCATTGACCTGCACTTCTTCCAGTTAAATCACATCTCAGGGATTAAAGGCAGCTATTAAAACCAAATCCACTCATGTTTACCAGAGGATGATATCAAACTTCAATCGGAGTTTGGGCTTTAGCAGTTTCATTTTGATCTCGATGGGATTTTCTGATCCTTCAAATAAAGCCACAAAAAGAGCCCTCCACCTGCTATGAAGCTAAATTAATATGAATGTTTTATTTCATAGGGATTGGAAGAGTCAATCATTTCCTGACAGAAGGTATGAATAGCAAAGAGCAGGGATTACTGCTGGTAGAACAACACACACACACACACGGGGCATTTTCCCTACGCATAAACTGCTATTTATAAAAGAAAACTGTGCAGTGAGAATGTGCGAACCTCAGACTTCAGACACACAGTTCTCAAGACATAAATATAGATAGAAGATGAAATATAAGGTGAGGGATGTACCTTACAGTAAGACATACTTGTTGATGAATTAAACCCAACTCAAAAATGAATTGTTGATGTAAGAACTCAGTTATTCTGAGTGCACTTAAATTTGTGCATTACTTCAAGTATTAGTTATATAATTCCAGTTTGTTTATTTGACACATTTTTTTACTTTGACTTTATATCATTACAAGAAATGTAGCCTCAAAGCCCCTAAATTAATTGGCTACCATTTTCATAATTGATTAATTGTAAATAGTTTTTTTTTTTTTTATCATACTGAGTAAATTCAGTTTAAGTGGTAACATTTGTATAAGGAAGATGCATTAAAGGTAGTCTTACTTTTTCAGATAAATAATAAAAAAATTTTACATTATGTTACTTCCATTTTTTATGTAATCTGTTTCAACAATATTTTTGAGTTAGAATAACGTATTGCACTACAGTGAAGTAAGCTTCGACTTTGAGATAAAGGATAAACAAAGTACTCATGACAACAAATTAGGCTACAAGTCTGCAAGCAATGTGTGTCTTGCACTCACTACAATACCCAGCAGACACTGCGGCCTACAACACAATCAGCAACAAACAACAGTATTGAAAAATTTTTACTTTGTATTTTTTGCTGCAATCAAGATACACAACAGATAAACAAACTTCAAAACATTCATTTAAACAACAAAACCCATGCTGAGTCAGGCTGATTGGACCAAAGGAGGACCCCTTTGTAAAAGACAACCAAATACAATATCCAGATGCATGTCATCGTCACACAAACCCCAAGTCACACATTGTAGTTCTCATCCCACCTGTACATCAACCATGATTTCAGACTGGAGAATTGTGTTGCTATGGCGATGTTGGCAGCAGCAGGGGCTCTAAATTATCACTGTGTCTGGGCAGCTGGTTAAAACCACACATTTGCTTATGGAGCTATGGCAGCTCTCACCCCTGCTGAACACGTTGTTTGCTGTAGCCCAGGCTACTTGATATTATGGGATGTTGATTTCTTTTGAATAAGCATGGATTAGCATAAGGTAAACTCACACACTGCAGACTCTGTTTACTCTGCATATCTGTGAAAAAGAGTCATCCTTTCTATTCGTGGGAATATAAATATTGGGTAAATTAGTTGCTTGAAGTGGTGTTTATAAGGTATTATACAGCATTATATGGTGCTTTTTACATATATGTACTATATACATATAATACAATATATAATATAGTATGAGTTTGTGTAATTATTTTAATCAAAGAATAATATAGTATACTCACTTACCATTTGCAAGATGTATGAATCCTATGTAAGGGTACAGGACACAGGTGATTCCCAGGGTCCCAAAGCATCTATATGTGACTCCCTGGGAAGGAAACTCAACAATAAACTATCTTTCTCAGCTCTGATTGGCTGTTTTCGTTCAGGCCTGGTGGATTCTTGCTAATGCCATTAGGAGCACTAGGAGGAGCCAGAGGAACCTGATTGTTTCACAGATTATCTGTCTCATGTTCTGAAAGTGAAAGTTTCAGCAAACATGACAATATGAAATCTTATAATTTTTATAAGGGTTACCTCCTGCAACTTTTAAAAGAAGAAGAGTATTAAATATCATATTTTATTGTGAGTTTTGGAAGTTTCTATTCTACATAGGTAGGATATTACTCTTGAGTTACAGCAATAGAGTATCAAACTGATTTCTCACACATTTTACAGTTTCCTCGTTAGTTTTATGAAATTCAACAGATTTCATCTCATTTTGCAGCATTAGCCTGAAATCAGACGGACATGATGTTGATAAGTGTGGTGATTTATCCTGATTTGGTTGATGAAGCATCCTGGTGTTGATGCTGACTGATTATGGAAATCAACAGTAAATTGTTTTTGAACGTGGGCCACTTCTCCTCAGTACTCCATGAAGGGCACGGGGAGGTGTGCGCCGTAACTCACCGCCGTGATGTCAGACTTGTAATGTAATTACAAACCCATCTGTCTCTCATCGTATGACAAGCGCAAAATGTCCAATTATGGTTTCGTTTAAATTGTAATTAGTTCGGCCCAATTTGCCGTCCTCCAGCGTGCTGCACGTGCCTAATGAAAGGGAGATGCATGATTCTGTGCTAAAGAACCTGAGAGATTTCTGCTCACTGCACACTGGCTTCTAGATGCACACTCTGCTTTTTAGGCAAAGCAATAATTAATGGAGTTACAGTCACATTCTTAGTCATGGCTCTCGCTTATCAGTACATTCCTTTAAGTTCTTGGAGTGTGAGGACGTCTCTTGTGCCTGAGGCCAGACATCCACTGGCGCCCTGAAGGTACAGATTTTTTCATAGTCAATAATTTAATGATATTTTAGTTTAATTCAACTTTATTCAACTTCTGGTGAATATTCACAGCACTGTTCCTGAGTCTTATCCTGGTTTTAATCATATTTGGGATACAATATGAAACACAACAATCCTGAATAACTCTATTAGGCTGGGTTGGTTTGTATAAAAGTCTAAGAAATGGTACTAAACTTGACTTGTAAGTTAAAAACTTAGAAACATTATATGCAGAAGTAACTTTGATAAAAGTCGAAGTGTGGTTCTTCAGTACTGACTGCAGTGGTTCTTCAGTACTGACTGCATTGACTCCGCACTGTTGGAAAGTATGTAAGGTCCATAGACTGTGTCAATAAAAATTAACATAGTCTCCATAATGTCACCTGAAGAGCCGCTGTGAAGCTCAGTGTGGTCGGCTCTGGCCATCGCCATCTTGGCGGTCCTGACTCCGTCGGCTCCCGGCTAATCCAAAAATGAACAAATACGTGGAGCTGAGTCGGGCTGAATGAAGCCTGTTACTGAAAACATCCACCTGTGATGGCACTCACTTGTCACTCAATCTAATGATGGATAACTTTAAGCTGTATTAATTCACCCCCTATTAAATTAGCTATAGAGACCAAAAGCGTTACCAGGCTGTAAACATGTTTAATTTCTGCTGTAAAGTTGGACATTTTAATATGGGGCCTTATGGAGATTGAATCACTGCTGGAGCCAGCCCCAAGTGGCCATTAGAGGAACTGCAGTTATTATTACTTCTGTCTCAGCGTCATTTGCTAGCCACAAAGGTTAACCAGTTTCAGTTTACTCTACAATGATCAGTAAATTGAGATTTGAGAGACCTACTAATAAGTTGTCTTCACATTCACACAATCAGTGCCTGAATTGAACCCAAAATGTGCCAATATCTAACAACATGACACTAATTATTTTGCCATTCTTTAATCCTTTTTAACAAAAAACTTTTTCAGGGCTGTTTTCTTAGCTTTAAGCTAGCTGTGTTAACACCGAAACACAGTGTAGGCCTCTTAGGAGTACCTCACCAGAATTTCTGTAGGGTTTAAGAAATAGTGAGGTTCAAGAAATACAGAGGTCTTATCTTGCTAGGTTGGTTTTGGGGTCTGCATCAAAGCATCAAAGTAGTTTTATTTAGGCAGTTATTTCACAACTTTTATTGTATGTATAAAAAATACTGAGGTCCAGACCTTGGTAACCTCACTGGTGGGTACGGTCATGCTCTCCAGAGAGGTGGAGGTACTCAATAAGAAGTAAGGGTACTCATGTGAACAAAAACCAGGAGTGCTGGTACTCAGTGCTGGTGAGTATGGGCCCATTTTAGGCACAGCACACAATAATATGATACTTTTTTGCTCCCTTGTGGGGATTTTTGAGAGCACTATAGAGTTCAGAGATGCTTAACGTGCTTTGCCCGGTGGCCACTTCTACAAAATGACAGGAGGCCTAGGGTCGGTTCACAAACATGAATATAGTATATATCAGATAAAAATAATAAACATTATAATCATTGATATGAGGTGGGAAATTCAATTCAGATAAATATCCTCAAGTGATGTCACTTGAGTCAGCATCCATCGCTGCATCAATTTTGATCCTTTCTTTTTAACTGTCCATCGTGAGTCTGACAATGTTATAGGAATACAATGGTAAATCTGTAGCGCAGTCTGAACTCTTATGCATCCCACTTGCTCATGATTAAAGCAGCCATGCTTGGAGGGATTATACTGCTCATCATTAAAGTCAATAAAACTGTTCAAACAATTCAAAGATTTTATGTAACTGTCACATCTAATGGACCTGGATGGACCTGTACTTGTGGAGCGCCTGTCTAGTCTTCCAACCACTCAAAGCGCTTTTACACTATGTGCCACATTCACCCTTTTCACACGCAAAGCATCGGGAGCAATTGGGGTTCAGTATCTTGCTCAAGGATACTTCGACATGTGGCAGTAGGAGCCTGAGATTGAACCAAAACCTTCCGATTAGGGGACGACCCGCTCTGCCTATGCACCACAGCCGCTCACCAACATCTACTGTTTGCTATGGTAAGAAGAAAAAAATTTCCTTGTCTTTTCAAAAATGTTCACCCTCGTGTTTACTCTTGTATGTGTACATTTTCATGCAAATTAGAAGCTTTAATTGCATACTGTAAATATTATCAGCCTCAGAACTCCGGGGAAGCTTCTTAATAGATAATAGGCATTGATTTCATTTTCCTCTTGCCGCGGATTGTCGGTCACGTGGTGTGGGAGAGAAGAGACAGAGTGGAAGCCTGTATTCAGGCCATGATTAGCCTGTAATCAGCAAAGTACAAACTGATTATTAGCTCTCGCACTCAGCTGTCTTCAGGGAATCTGCTTTCAAACTGTCTCTTTCTTCTACACCGTATTTCTGCCGTTGATTGCACCAGCTCCTCTGATTTCCAGGGGGGGTTGGGGGACAAGGGCACTTTTTCTCTGTGTGGCATCTCTGAAGTGGCCGTATCTCTCCTCCTCTGACCTCCTCTGAGTCCCTGAGGACATGTGATTACCTGTATGGAAGTGCTATACAACTGTGGTTTACAGGTTTGTCAATATTGGCCTTTTATTGGGTCAGTCAGTGTCATCACCTGTGGTAGAGCTGAGGTTTCTCTCTATTTTACTCTTTAGGATGTTAGCCTTTAAAACCTTCACTGGAACCTGTATCTCCAGACCTTAGAAGCTTAGCTTCCCATAGAAATGACATTATGCTGCCTTCAACCAGTGACTTTTTGCAGGTTTTGCATGAAACTCTTGGGACATTTTTTGTTGTTTTTTTGGCCTTTTATTGCCTTTATTATAGTGACAGCCGAAGATGGACAGGAAGGGGGGGGGCCAGCTCTACCGACGGAGCTAACCGGGCACCCAACTCTTGAGACATTTTAATGTGTTTTGGGAATAAAAATGATCAAATTAAAGCTGAAGTAGGTAACTTTTATAAAAATAACTTTTTGTCATATTTGCTGAAACTTTCACTATATTCTGACAGTAGTACATGAGACAGGTTCCTTTGGCTCCTCCTAGTGCTCCTAAGGGTATTAATTGTATGTAAGAATCCACCGGGCCTAAATGAAAACAACCAATCAGAACCAAGAACGATTTTTACAATGAGCCAGAGGAACCTGATTTTTTCACAGATTATCTGTCTCATGTACTACTGCAGGATATAGTTAAAGTTTCAATAAATGTGACAAAAATTTCCTGCTGCAGCTTAAAAGATGACCTATGAGTCACCAGCCGCTTCAGTCATTACATATCAGAAAGTCAGTAGCTTGAAATTGGCTGAGCCCTGTTTACACCACAATGAAAAGCTTGATTGCAGCCTAACAGTAAAATGGCAGAAATCAAATCAGTGCAGCCTTTCATTTTGTGTTTGATGTGTTGCTTTAAAAATCAAGCCTGTATCAGACATTTGTCATATAGTGTGGTGTTTTGACCCAGCAACCACCTGATAAATGATGATAAATATTTTAAATGCATTAAGGGGAGCAGGAGCTCATGAGTTTTGCATGGTCAAAATCCCTTCTTGTGGAGCCTGACATTAGCCTTGGTAGTTTGGTTGATGCGGGTAGATGGACAGCCGCGGTTGTAGCTGCGCCAATCTTAAATAGTGAAGGGATAGTGTTCGCGTTAGGCCACAGCTCAGCAGAGATCACACAGCTTAAGCAGAACCGGGATCTCGCCATGGGTTGCAACCAACGATGATGAACAAGGGAGCCAACCGATGGGTTGGAGCGATGATGCAGGGACTTCATCATAGAAGAGAAAGGACAAAATGTAGTGTTAGTCATAGCAATGAAATTTGAGTGCCTTGGTGAGATCTATCAGATTAGAGTGCTTCAAGAATATTGAGTACATGTGATGTGATCTTCTAAGGTTAAATCAGAGAAGGGAAGATTATGTTGAGGATTAAGATGGGATCTGCATGCATATTCACCCCTGAGAAACCCGTAAAAGCCATTAACAGAACTTCTTAATGCACCAGTGAATTGTGAGAGGAGTCTTATCGTTGCCTTGAGGATGCGCCGTTTAAAGCCATTGAGGAGCAGCTGAATGTAAGGACTTCCCAGAAGACTCTGGGATGCTGGATCTTTACATTGAATGTGAAACTGAATCCCTGCTGGCATAGCTTTGATACTTGCATTTGAAAATGTTAGGATCAAGTAAAAACAATAAATGCACAAACTGTAAATTTCTTCCACTATGGCAGCTCACAAAACACCATAATGTTTCTGGGACCATCTGCTGCCCCAAACGACAATTGGGTAGAGTTCATAAAGAGCAGTGAATTTAGAACTGTTTAAGGGACCGAATTTCTGTCGTCTGCAAACCACTCGTTATGAGAACCCCCAAAACCAACAGAGAAAAGTCAAAACTAGGGGGAATCTGCAGAATCCTTTTAGTCATTTAAAAAGAAATGCTGGTCCATCATCACATAACAAAGACTAGAACCGCATATCTGTGCAACAGCCTTAGTCTAATACGCGGTATCTTAAGATTTTAACAGATTTTAGCCAGACCCAGCAACGTGATATGGACGACCTTGAGGGAGAAAGCACATAGCGAAGTTAGAGAAACTCTTCTAGAGAGAATGGGGGCGGCAGACCAGATTTGATGGCTGTTCTGATGCAAGACAGCTTGTCTTGTTGCAGAAACGTGTAAAGTGGTACGACTTTGAAGGCATGTCTGCTTTTCACAGCTATACACAAACCTCTGGGTACTGCACATTCTACAAAGCATAGAAGGAAAACGGCTCTTGAGAAACTAAGCCATATATGTTCGGAATGGAAGATCGCAAGGAGCTGAGAAAACAATGATAAGACGTTCTGTTTTTGTCACTTGTGGAAAGACCTAAGAATATACTCTGAAGAAGGAGAAGGGAGATTTTAACAACGACCTAACATGTATCCTTAATAACCTCTTTGAAAAGAAGATCCTTTACTACTTCTGGCTCTGGAATAGCCAACTGCAGGTTTTTACAGACATGGGTCACTTTTGGGAGCCAGCATAGACCTGCTATTGGAGGCAGATTTACAGAAATTAGCACAGATTTTAACTGCGGCTGAGATTTGCCAGTCCTTGCAGAGCAGCTCTTGAACATAGGGAAGTTGTAAGATAATGTTTGTGATGATGCTAACAGTCGTTTAGCCACTAAAACTAACTTTGTTTTAAACTAAAGCTGAGTTAACTGACATAATTTGTGTCAATTTACATTTTTTTTAAATATATATTCATTTATTTCTTTTTATCATTTTGTCCACTAAAAGAGAAATATCACTACCCAAACATCACTCTAAAACTGGAAAATGTAAAAAGCAACCGTGTCAAGTTGTTAACCGGGAGATAGCAGACTAGCATTTCATAACCTGTAAAATGTCTGCCAATAGTGGCAGGACGACTATATACCCCATCTAGTTCTGACTGAATTCTGAATGTACATTGCAGCTTTGGCAGAGAAGGACTTATGATACTCCTAAAAGAGAGCCACCATAGAAAGACAAGTGCTGATATTACAGCCAACGTATCAAGCTCCTCTCTACGTTGCACATAACTTTCAGATATGGAGTTTCTAAAGACGCCAAAAGCGACGCTGAGTTCTGACAATCTGGATTACTATATTCCAAAACTATGGAAAATCTCCACAATCCGCAAATCTTTTGTAAGCAGATCAGAACCACATTACATAATATTAATAATAGGAATAATAATATGAATAATGATATGAATAATAATAATAACTGCCACAATCATTATAATTATTATCTTAAATCACCATTACAATCACCATTACATCGCAATCCCAGAATCCTGTGGGATGTGACGCCAGATGGCAGCGGACAGGTTGAGCGATAGTGGTGGAGGATACCGCAAGATTTGGTATTGATCCAATACCGATCTGATGCCAGTCAGTATCGCAGATACCAATACCAATACCGGTACCGATACCCCCGCTGGTCTGTCCAATGTTGGGGAGGGGGTTGTGCATTGCGGCGTTCCTGTCCCGCTGCTCCGTCCGACGGGGAGAGGAGTGCCTGCTGGCTGTGCTCTGCGCTGTAACGGGAGAGCGGCGCTCACAGACTTGGAAAGACGCTGTGCTCGCATGAACTCGGAGAGAAACTGCAACAAAAGTATCGATCTCATCACGATAGTATCGATCCGATACCAATACTCATCTTGGTATCGATACTATCGATATTTAGATCGATACGCCCACCTCTATTGAGCGGTCTCACAGGTAGCAGAAGATGGCCCTGGTTGTTTATTTTACAGGCCGATGAAAACACATTGTTTCCGGGGAATTAATTGATGACACGGGGCGGCTGTGGCTCAGAGGCAGAGCGGATCGTTCCTTAATCGGAAGGTTGTGGGTTTGATCCCCGGCTCCTGGTGCCACATGTCGAAGTATCCCTGAGCAAGATACTGAACCCCAAATTGCTCTCGATGCCGTGCATCGGTGTGTGAATGTTAGTTTCTGTTCGATGGGCTATGCCATCACTGAGTGAATGTGTGTGAAAGGGTGAATGTGGCACGTAGTGTAAAAGGGCTTTGAGTGGTCGGAAGACTAGAAAGGTGCTATACAAGTACAGGTCCATTTACCATTTACACTCAAGATCCACATCAAAGAGACAGAATGATTCTTCAGTATCGGGACCGGGATCAGATCGCCTCGATCTTTGAGGAACATGGTCGGCAGGGGAGATGCGATGTTTGATTAGCAGCGTTTAGACCCGGGTCCTGGACATCAGCGGAGCTCTCTTGAACCGAGAGGTAACTGAAGAGCTCTTCATGGTTAAGGCTGGATGGAACTGAGATGTAGCGAGCATACAGCTCTTCCAACATGCGGTGCACAGGCCCGCAGGTGAGTCGTTTGCGGGTGATGCGGCCTGGGTGTCGGGGATGAAGCCAATATCTTCCCCTCAGACAGAGACTCACTCTCTGAGACAGAGAGGGCGAGAGATATAGAGACCACAAAGCCAAAAGGTAGGAGAGAGTCGCATTTACAATAATGGTCAGATTGATCAATAACTGAGAAAGCTTACAGAGCAGCAGGCAGCAATAACTTACAGAGCAGCAGCAATACGGATGCAGGGCAACAGCGGCATTGACAGAGCAGAGGGAGAGCTGGGAAATTGTGCAGTTTAAATAGACCGCCAGATTGGAGGGGCGCGCTTGGTTGGTGATTATGGAATAAGGCATGTCATGTATGTAATCAGCGCAGCTCGAGTTGACCTGCCTGAACTAGCTCGCAGGCTTCGCTCCATTTAATTTGCGCAAAATTTCAAACATTAGTTGAGGATTTGAAAAAAAATAAAATGGAGTGACGTGAGATGATGAATAAATGAATAAATCAACTTTGCCAAAATGTTTTCTTTATGCTGTGATATCAATCATAGTTTCTAAATTATAGACATCACACTGAATTAAGAACAGAGGCAATGTCTTACATTAGAACAAATCGCTGGAGGACCCTGGCCTGATGAGTGAAATGTCATTTTGTTCCACTTATACATTCATTCAGCCTGACACTAGCTGATTTCTTTGTTGGGTGTGTCCGTATTTTGTTTTATAATTTACCCATCCTGCCAACGTAATTTTTGTTCTGCTATGAGCAGGTAATGTAACGTTTTTCACAACAATGGAAGAAAAATGCAGAGTTAAGGTCAAGTATGTAACATTTAGGAGGATCTATTGTTTATTGAAATGGAATATAATATTCATAGCTATGTTTTCATTAGTGTATAATCACCTGAATATAGGAAATAATTGTTATATTGTTATATGCTATTACTCCCTCTCATTGTTACATTGTTACATCCTCTCTATTGCTCCCTCTCATTGTTACATGGAATCATTGTTACATTGTTATATACTATTGCTCCCTCTGTATTGTTATTACAATACAGAGTATAGTATTACCACCATCTCCTCTACAGTAGCCCAGAGGCGACAAACCAAAAATAGGCTTTAGATTTCGCCACCATCGTTTCTCCTACAGGCTTGCAAGGTTGAAATTTGGAACTTCACCTATAAAGTTGTCAACTTACAACAGCTGTACAGATGTACCAGTCTGTGCTTGCTGCCATTTCTGGTCCCTATTTTTTATGGATGTACGATGTTTCTTTAACTGGGGGAAACCTCCTCATCACAGGTATATTTTCATTAGTATATCATTACCTGAGCAGGAGCTGGTGCTTTTCTATGGAGACAACATGATAAAAACAACCAATCAGAGCCATAAAAGATATAAAGACACTGTGGGTTGGAAGCTTAGAGATAGTTCATTATTGAGTCTCATTCCCAGACGCTTTGGGACCCGAGGAATGAGACACAACAATCAACTATCTTTCTTGTCTCTGTATAGTTGTTTTTGTCAGGCCCGGTGGATTCTCGCAACTACCATTAGGAGCAATAGGAGGAGCCAGAGGAACGAGATTTTTTCACAGATTTGTCTCATGCACAACAGTCAGGATATAGTGAAGTTTTAGCTACCTACTGCAGCTTTAAAGCAGGATATCAAGTCTTTGCTCTCTCTTCTTCCAGCCTTATGAATCTGTCCCTGTGTGCTGTCAAATCTTGACTAGCAGATTTATTACAGCTCAAATTTGTTTTGTGCCAGCTCAATAGTTTTGTCATTAATAAAGCGCCACAGCTAAAGGAGTGCATTCCATGACTCATGAGTGTGCGTGAAAAGGCAACACCACGAACCAGTCTTATCTTTCAGAGAAAATATTCACTTCAAGTGCAGAATAATTACTCTGAGTCACTGGCTCTTTCTCTGCGAGCCTCCACATTTTTATAAGCCGTAACTGGAGCTGTGAAAGAGCGGGTCAAGAGCCTCATTGATCTCAGTCTCATAGGTGGCTGTATTTTGTTCAAAGCCCTTTGGCGCAGAGTGTACTTCGATCTATGGGTGATTTATCAAGTCTGCAGTGCAAGCGCCTTGCTACAAGTCACAACACACTGCCACGGTGATTAATTATGTGCTTGAATGGCAATACAAAGTGTAAGCTTGTACATGATGTGACAAGAAGGGTCAATAACCAGCAGTCATAATGGGCCCGCAGAGAGGAAGGACCTCCTGGCATGATTATATTTTACAGCATGGGTGGCTAGGGACACATGGAAGCATGACATACCCCAAATATATACATAATCAAGCATGATTACAGTTTGATTGTATTATAACAACAGCAGCAGCAGCAGGAGCAGCGGGGGCAACAGTTAAGTAGGCCCCGCTACAGGAAGTCAGTTTTCCTTTCCATTTTTACATAGGACAAGGTGATTTCATTACATATAATATGATAATTACTACAACTATAATTTTTTAGCATGTTATATTTTTAAAATTATGTTACACTATAAATCTGTTGACATATGAGCATATGAACTAGGGATGAACAAGTACAAGTGTATCTGTATCTGTACTAGAAATGGGCAGGGCCAAGTACATCCAGCTGTGTAAAAGACAGACACGAAGGGAGATGAACTTCCAAATATGGTTCATGGGCTGGTTGGATAACAGAAGAGACGTAATGACATTTACCTTAACACGCCAAACCACTGCTAATGTGAGATTCAGGAATGAGTACAAAAAACTACATTATGATGTTCATAAATATCAACATTTATGTGTAACACAATTCATAGTTTATCCTCTATTCGTTTAAAGGTGCAGTAGGTATGTTTTATAAAAACAACTTTTTGTCATTATTACTGAAATCTTCACTGTGTTCTGACAGAAGTACATGAGACAGATAATCTGTGATTTCTTCACAGATTATCTGTCTCATGTCTGTTTGTCAGGATATATGTGATATATGCATAATATGCTTGATTTTGCTGGAAGTGGAGACACAAATAGTAAATTTCAGGCAGCAGTTGGTTGCAAGAAGCATAATTAATTTTCATTTTGGTTCAAAAGTGCCTGGCCTCATTTTCTCAGAGCATCTGACTTGGAGGTCATCAGTGTTTTACCTAACTGGAAATCCATGTTAAAAGCAGGATGTGTACTGAAGTATTCAGTCTGTTTAATCCTCACCAACTACAGCTGTACGTCTGTCCGTCAGCAGCACAACTCCCGAAGAGCTGAAACAACAGAACAGGCTGAAAGGTGACAGGCTGACTTATATCAGACATTTACTGGACAAAAATGGTTTGTCCAGCATTGTCTTTATTTATCAATTCATTGATTGATTATACCATAGTGGGCAGGGGGAATCTGTCTACAATGAAGTTCTATTTCATATTTATGATTGCTTGACTTTTGCTAAACATTTCTTTTTTACTTGGCAATAATCTTGTCTCACAGTTCAGAATATAAACAGTGCGAGATTTGCGTGATTATGCAGCTGTCTGTGGAGATTATACTTCCCAAAGTACGCCACAGAAAAAAAAAAAAAAATGTAAAAAGTGTGTGTTACCAGGCTGATGCGTGTGTCTCGGAGTCGGTGTGTAATAATACATTTGATAAAGTGCATCTGTTGTTGGATGTCAAAAATGCTTCTAAAAATGCTGTCTCTGTGAATTACCCTTACTTAACTCAGCAGGTAGAGCTCTTCGATCAGAACTGAAAATGTCGACCTAGGTTTGGTTTAATGGAGGAAAAGCTTTGTTATGTGATTTCAATGGGACTGAAGACAGAATCCAATTTATGTTTTATTGCTTGTTATAATGATTTAAGGTCTAGAAGTTTCTGTAAATTCTGATGACTTTCTCTGGTTGGATGATAATAATAAAAATAGGTTGGAAAATTTAATCCTAAAAGCCTACGCATGTCTGCAACCGGCCATTAACTAGGCTACTTTTTTGTTTTTTGTTGATTTGTTTACTTTTGTCTCTTTATAAGGAGGCTAATGTAAATTGGCATTTGGTGTATTAATCAGGAAGCCTAATGATATAACATACACTAGGGTGCAAGAAAATATGGATACACTTAAATATTGCGATATTATGTTTGTGCTACCGTATCGATTTTCAACACTATCAAATTTTAATTTATAGTTGACATGAAAATATTTGTTGCAGTGGTACATTTTGTGTTTAAACCCCTGACTACTAGATCGCAGTGTTGTAATCTACCTTCATTTGACTCTTCCACTCCAATGTAACAACATAAACTGAGACAGGAAGAAGTAAGCAGATTTTATGCATAATGGTCTTTATACCATGACAGTTTTCCCAAAATTAGATTTTTAAAAATTGCAGTATATTGCCTTATACAGTATCACAATATATCGCAATATATTAAAACGTAACCACTGTATTGTGTTTGGTCAGTGGAACTTCAGGATAAGTAATTGGGTGAGTCACCCAGTAAGAGACAGTTGTAATAAAATGCATACAGCTTCCTCAGCTGGATCCATAGATCTCAATGCTGCATGTGTAAAAACTGCATTAAAAAAATCAAAAGTTCAAATATTCTTTCCTTTCTTCTGAGCTTATTGAAAGCAGCTATACGTCAACACCAATCACAGATTCAAAGTATATGAATCCACTGAATTGAAATAATTCAGTTAAACTTTTTAAAATAAACTACAGTTTTTAGGACATCATACAGCACATTAACCTCATATACTGCAGTGTATTTTAAAGGAGTGGTAAAAGAGCAGTGATAGTCAGCTGGTTCATACCAGTGTCATATTTTATTAGGAAGCTCTGAGGGGATTTCCAAATGAAACTGGATGAACCTCCTGAGAATCTTTGCGAGACCCTCGTGACCTTAAAGATAATAATGAAGAAATTCACTTTCATTATGCAGCTATAATTCATTTCATTTGTTCCGCTGTTTAACCCAGCATTGCTTCTACTCCTAACTATTAACAGTAATGAAACAGCACTGTAATTTAGCCTCCAGATCAATGGCCTCCTCTGCCTCTAGTTAATATCTGTGGCAAAGTTATAAATCCTCATACAGTGCACTTGGAAAACATCCCATTCAGACACCAGTGAATCCCTTAAATTCAACCCATTTTAAGAAATGTGTGCATACAATGTTAGACTCGAAGTTGGTAGAGGGATCATGGCTTGCGAAAGCTGAGCAGCCCTTATTTACCCTGCTGTTTGTCCCATTTTCTGTGCAGTATATACATTACTTCTACCTGGCCCCAGCTATGCTGTGATTGAAAATTAACAAATTAATTTAGGAATATGAAACATGCAGTATAAGCACAAAAGTGAAACCCTATATAAATATATATCCAGGTGATACTGTGCTTTAATGCCACATGTTGCCAGACATTTTCAATTAAATTAGCATAAAGCAGTTGACATACAGTGTGACTGGAGGAAATAATAATCCTGTAGAGCCTATATCCTATTTTGTATCAAAGGTTACATTCATACTGCAAGAACCAGTGGATCGGATTGTTTTGCTCATAGATCTGCTTTTTTCAGGGTGAACCACACAAATCACATGGAATCTGATCTTTTCAATTCTGAGCCAGGCCACTTTCATATGTAGTCCAAATCAGATTCAGGTCTGATTTTTCGCACTATGACCTCAGTGTGAAAAGTCATTGACAATCTGTTTACACTGCAATCTGAAATGGATCACATAGAGCAGCTGTGGCTCATAGGCAGAGCAGGTTGTCCACTAATCGGAAGGTTGGTGGTTCGATCCCTGGCTCATCCCGCCACGTGTCAAGGATCCTTTAGCAAGATACTGAACACCAAATTGCTCCTGATGCTGTGTATGAATGCGTTAGTTTCTGTTCGATGGACTCTGCCATCACTGTTGCAGAGAAGGTTAAAAGAAGGGCCCCTGTTGCAGAGAAGGTTAAAAGAAGGCCCCCACATTATCACTTGAAATGAGCCCCCAGATGCTTTAGGCCGCCTGTTCTGACAGTTAAGCCACTTAAAGGTCCAGTGTGGCATCTAGCGGTGTAGTTGCAGATTCCAACTCCCTTGCTTCACCCTCCCCTTCCAAGTACGTAACTATGGTGGCCGCAAAATGCTTTTGCGACCCCTAGCGGGGTTCCCAACTCCCAGTTTGGAAATCTCTGACTACTGTAGAAACTTGGTGGATTCCACTGAGTCTGTAAATAAAACCGGCTCGATCTAAGGTAACAACAACACAGCCATTCCTAGATTCAGGTGATTATACACAAATGAAAACATACCCATGAATGTCATATTGGACCATGGGAATCCCACTGGGATTCTCCTGGTGGTTCCCATGGGCAAACAGTGTCTGGGTTAGGTGACAAATTCTCATCATCCACTCTGACTTTGAGATGCAGGTTGAAAGCTCTGAAGATGCTAGTAAGCTGGCCTTGAGTGAAGATTATCATGTCATGCATACTGACACCAGTCCAAGAATGGGCAGTTTTGTTTTCAGTGTTTAGAAAGTATTGCTGAGAGAACGCGTACAGGTGGAATTTTCATAAATGAAATCTCAGTATTATAAAAGGCTGATTTTTAATCGTGTGTTCTGCTGTGGACGAATGAGAGAGCATGTTACCCCTCTAGAACACTACGTTCTCTGAATGCTGGGCTACTTGTGGTTCCTATAGTCTCTAAAAGTAGAACAGGAGCCAGAGCCTTCAGTTACCAAGCTCCTCTCCTGTGGAACCAGCTTCCAGTTGTGGTTCGGGAGGCAGACACCCTCACCACATTCAAGAGTAGGCTTAAGACATTCCTCTTTGATAAAGCTTATAGTTAGGGCTGGATCAGGTGAGTCCTGAACCATACCTTAATTATGCTGCTATAGGCCTAGACTATCGGGGGATTTCCCATGGTGCACTGAGCTCCTCTCTTCCTCTCTCTTTCTTCACTCATTCATGTCCCATTAATGCATGTTACTAACTTCACTTCTTCCCCGGAGTTCTTGTGCTTTCTCATCTTGCAGGTTCTCATGGATCCTGGTGGAGCCTCCTACCATGGTCCTGCTAGACTACAATTGCCAATATCACTGATATTAGTGTTATTATTATTATTATATTATTATAGCTACGGTTACTGTTGTTGCTGTTGTCACTGCTCATTGTCCCCCATCGTTGCTGTTGTCATGTTCATCATCATCAGTCACTACTACTAGTGTAGTTGTTGCTACTGTTGTTGCTGTGCACCTGTCTGTCTGTCTGTCTGTCTGTCTGTCTCTCTCTCTCTTTCTATCTCTCACCCCAACTGGTCGAGACAGACGACCACCCATCTAGGGCTGGGTATCGTTTAAAAATGTCCAATACCAGTACCGATACCAGTACCTTTAACACGATACCGATACCAATTGAGTACTTAATTCGATTTTTTCAGCTTTAAAAAAAAAAGCAATCGGTTGCGTAAATGTCACCACTCCTCCCCATTCAAAAGATTTTTACACAAATAAATTTTGAAAGTGCTCAAATAGTTATTGAATAACTGTACAAACATGTACAACGATCTAATATATATTTATATAATATATATATTATATATTTACTGAAGTTATCGACGGTTGCTCCGTGGCCATTTCCTTCACATCAAAAAGGAGGACACTTTGCATACACAGGGACACGCAAGCAGATATTTGTTTGGTATGATCCGGTTAGAAATTTTAATGTTTTTCCACCAGATTACATAAAGGTGCATACACATATCACATAGCTAATAATAAATATACAAGATACAGCTCATGACAATGTACCCTTCCGATTCAATATTCAATTCAAGAGTCTAATAAACATCATACAGAAACTGTTAAAGGGTACAAAAATACAGCACCCTCTGTTTCAGATATAAGTATGAGCATTTTCAGAATTTCAGTCCAACAACCGATGTTAGCTAACGTTACCTTCTCTGTTGCTGAGAGCTTGATTGACAGCCTGGTGGTAGCAACTGCACGAGCATTAGCCATGTGTTGATAGGTCACAAATGTCACCAATGAAATTACTTATTGTGACTCGGAATGCTGACCAGCCAACTCGCCACAGACTAAGCGCACACGCTTTACTGCCATACAAAGCAAAACCATGGAAACAGTCATTTTTTTCTTGATGTGGGTAGTGGGTACAAAAAGAACCGATTGCAGGTATCGTTTGACAGGCGCAGTTTCGATACTACTTGGTACCGGGTTGTTTCGGTGTTGTTTCGGTGCACCCTACACCCACCTAGAGCCGAAGGATCTGTCCTAGGTTTCTGCCTTTTAACAGGCAGTTTTTCCTTGCCCCCGTCGCCAAGTGCTTGCTCATGGTGGTACTGTTGGGTCTCTGTAAATGTTATAAAGAGTTCGGTCTAGACCTGCTCCATTTGAAAAGTGTCCTGAGATAACTTCTGTTATGAATTGGCACGATACAAATAAAATTGAATTGAATTGAATGTTAGGTCCCACAGTGCTTTTCATTACGGAGCGGATTGATCAACAGATGGGTTCAGCTGCTGCTCTGAATCCAATGACTTGGCCAGTGCTCATATTCTCCCAACAAGAACTCATTAAATACCTTGATATCAAACTAATATTGAGCACTAAATCAACCCTTTCAGCAGCACTCTATTGCATGTTTGATGGTGAAGTTAATTTAGAGCTGTGTACGTTCCATAACAATGAGGAGGGTCCTTTAGAGGAAAACAAATCCTACTATAGGTGTTATTGCGGTGGAATGTTTCAAATCAATGATTATTTTTGGTAAGTACACCACAGACTACATCTATGAAGTAATTAATGACTACACAAACATTTATGTATTGATATTTGTATTGATCTTTTTATTACTGTTTTTGTGCTGTCTGGAGAGGCAATAAGAATATATCTACTAAATAACAATATAGCAAACATGGCATACAAAGTATATCTCAATAATAATTGCATGGTGCCAACACAGAATTGTGTCGTATTGACAAAAGTTATTTATTTTGAAACCTTTTTTAAGGCTTTGTCATTTATTTTCCAGAACATATTAGGAGCAAAATGTATTTTGTGTATAGAGAAAATTCTTATTTATTATTGTCTCAGAAAGGATAGTGACAGTGTAGAACCTTATGTGAAGTAGAGCTTGAAAAGTTTACAGTATACAGTTGCGTTCATGCGCGTTACTATTAGCCCTAGAGGCCGGTAGGTTTAGTGTCACTCCAGAGGAGGACAGAATCAGAATGAGTTTTCCTGCCAAGTAGGTTTTCACGTACAAGGAATTTGCCTTGGTATCTTGGTGCGTAATAATTCAAGCTGCAGTAGGTAATTTTTTACATTATATCATATTTGCAGAAACTTTCACTATATCCTGACAGTAGTACATGAGACAGATAATATGTATGTAGTACATGAGACAGATCATTTTTAGACTGTCAAACTTTTCAGCAAATATGACAGTCAACCATATTCATTTCAAGAACATTCAGTATTCCCATCAGAATGATATGATTGTAAAGAAATGGTGCAAAGCCTGCGAGCTAGTTCAGGCAGTAAACTCGAGCTGCGCTGATTACACACATGACATGCCTTATTCCATAATCACTAACCAAGCGCTCCCTTCCAATCTGGCGGTCTATTTAAACTGCACAATTTCCCAGCTCTCCCTCTGCTCTGTCAATGCCGCTGTTGCCCTGCATCTGTATTGCTGCTGCCTGCTGCTCTGTAAGCTATTGCTGCCTGCTGCGCTGTAAGCCCCACCACCACCCCAGCATCCACCTGTAGGCTCCGGCTAGGGATTTAAGGTATTTGCTCCTCACTCTCCAATATCTCTATGTAACATATCTGCAGGGAGTGATGAGGTCGGAGCCTAGACACCAAAATCTAAATATGCTATACTGCTTTAATAAACATTTCAAACATGAATTGGCTGACTAAACTGTAAAATACAAAGTATCTTTTTTGTTACTTTACTAAGACAATGTATCTGTCTGTCTGTATACTGTAATAGAAGGGTAGCAGCTACATGATGGCAGCTAACAGGGGACCACATCAAGAAATAAGGCAATTGAAATAGCACCATGTTAATGTCCATCCAGATAAATAAACCTTTAGATCAGAGTTTTTTCTCTTTAAGGCACAGTTAGCTACCACAGAAATTCAAAGAGGAAACTACTGTAGACATACATTAACTTTATACTCCTCCATGTACATATTCCAGCCGCTTTCTTTCCTCTTTGTTAGGTCGCTTCTCATTTTAATGACCCTGGTTTCATGCCAATTGTGTTAATTTCCTCAATATGTAAATTCTGTTAATGTGAACCCCCCTTTGACTGGCAAAACTGTTGTGAGTTAATGAACCTTTTGTAATTACGATTGCTATAGCAACAGCGGTACCTGGGCCTGGATGATATTACATGCAGTCAGCAGACACAGGCGACCAAAGCCGATTAAAAGCGCCTCTTAATGCAGAGACATTGCCTCGGAGCGCAAATAGGTAGGAGCACAATGCATCGTTAGCCTCTGAAAAACGAAACACTAATGCCATTAAGCCCACAGAATGCAGCATTACAATAGGCCTGGTATTTTCACTTTAGCTTTTCATTAGATCTTGTTGTCTGGAGCCGCTTGGCCTAATGAAATCAACAATGAGCCAAATCAAGACTTGACAATTTGGTTCCGAATAATACAAGGATAGCATAACACATCGTAATTACTGAATTGAATGTGAGACATGAAAATGAGAAATGGAGAAATGATGGCCTTATTAACCTCCCATGCTGAGAGATGAGATGAAACGAGGAAACCGGAGAAGTGACTGAGGGGAGAAGTTTCCTGTCTTGGTCACAGTATACAAAGCCTCTCCTATTTCATATTGTGATTTTATACCTTCTTTATGTGTGTAGTATGTCTTGTTATATGCAAGCCACAGTAACGTTTATAAAAAATGACTTTTTATAATTATTGCTGATATTTTCACTGTGTTTTGACAGTAGTTCATGAGACAGATAATCTGTGAAAACATCAGGTTCCTCTAGCTCCTCCTAGTGCCCCTAAATGTATTTGCAAGATTCCACCGGGCCTGAACAAAAACAACCAATCAGAGCCGAGAAAGACATAAAGACATTTTGAGTTGGTGGCTTGAAGATAGCTGTCAGGATATGGTGAAAGTTTCAGCAAATATGACAAAAATAACCTCCTCCACTGTTTAAAACCAGATTCAATTCAATTCACTTCAATTTTATTTGTAGAGCGCCAATTCATAACAGAAGTTATCTCAGGACACTTTTCAAATAGAGCAGGTCTAGACTGAACTCCTTATAGCATTATTTACAGAGACCCAACAGTACCACCATGAGCAAGTGAGTGGTAGCTAGCAGAGCAATATCATGGCTCAAAGGTATGGCAAGAACTTTAATTCCACATGGCTGTGATCTAATTTTTTTATTTCTCTCTTGCTCGCTCTCCTGATCTAACAAGGCAAGTAAGGGAGGTGTAGGTGGAGACCAACAGTCCACTTTATAACACTATTCTGTAATCAAATCCCAGCCTGATTCAATTAGATCTCTCTTGAAATTACACCACGACCCCATATCCCCTATCATTCTGACATACATCCCATCACAGAAGCTTTACAGTAATGGTTGATGAAAATAAATGCTCTCAGTGACTTCCTGAAGAATTCTGGCTATAGATCTTTTTCACAGTAGCCATTTTGACAGGAAATACAGTAAAGGTCTCTTTTACTAGCTACTACGAGTACAGGTTTTGCATGGAATCCGACTGTACAATTCCCGCCAACTACTGCTTATCTTGTGAACCAACTTCTAATAATCATGTTAGTGGACAGAAACAAGCATTTATTTTCATTTTCTTTTGCCCAATTACTCGAAATTCGGCCATATATTTGGATGGAAACATGGCTAGTGAGGCAAGAACTGGTTAAAAAATAAACCAATTCTACTTTTCCAGCGAACAGAATTTCTCTTACATCAGTGACTACTCCAGTGACAAAGCATTTCAGTAGTTAGTTAAACTTTCAACACGTAATTTAGCTAATGTCAGTCCTCACTGACACATATCTGTCATTTGATAACAGGAACAGATCTCAGGGTGCCTCCTCTCAGACTCCCTTTGTGAACCGCAGAAGGAGGCACAGTGATGAAGAAAGCCCAGCGGCTGACAGCCTGTCATACAGTTAAACTGAGTGTCAGCCGGCCAACACTTTCCCATTGACATTAATTGTAGGTGACAGGGCTAAGTACAAGGCTCCATACAATGACAATGATGACTCTTGAGGAAATTCTTCATGGTGTCCCTTTCGTCTGCTGTGACAGGAGTGATTATGCAGACTAGGAACTTGTCAAGACCGCATTATTGGACATTGGTTGACTGAGGAGACCTAATATTGGACAAAAGATAAAATCCAAACAGAATCAAAGTCTTTTTTTAGGTCTGATAACTAAAATTCTGGTTGGTCTTTGGGATTTTTAATTATTAATTAATTATGGCTGCAAATAAATTGTAGTTCTTGATTCTCTTTACCTTTCTTTATCTCTCTCTCTCTCTCTCTCTCTCTCTCTCTCTCTCTCTCTCTCTCTCTCACAAACCTCACATAAACACACACGTCCTTGACAGTTAAATTTTTTGATATTGGTTCAACTGATCAATGTACATTTAAGTTCCAATAGGTCAGTACCCATCAGCAAAGCACAGCACCGGGATGTCCTTGCCCTCCAGGATTTTGGTTCCCTCAACCATGATGGTTGCTGTCATATGGTCAGATTCTGGGGTGGACCGGTCATTGATGGCAGCAGTTTTCATCAGTTGTCTATTGAGGCCTGCCTCAAATGCTTCTGTTTCCTTGTATAGCAAATTAAAAGAAAAAATACATTGATTTATTAATACATTGGAAGTATGTTGAATTACTTACTCTAAACTCCTTGAAAATGGTCCTCTTCCTTCTCTCCAAAGCAGTGGATAGCTATGTCTCTGTGTACTTCAGTTGTATTGGGCTATTTAAGAAAAAGGAATAAAAGTATGAAAAGAAAGTAACTAACCAAATCTAATCTGAATTGGTAACTGTCAACAAAGATTAGCCTAATAATTTCAATACCTCAAGAAGCATGTCTTATAGCCTATGTCTGATTGTCACTCCTGTCCTTGATAAGACTACATCCATAATTTTTGATGTGCAATGGTCAAGTCTGGCCATTTTCTCTGGAATTCTTTATTTATCTGTAGACCACACAAATGGAAGAATTTATCATTTTAGGGTAGTCGCTGTCCATAGGGGCAACTTGGAACCAAATACCAGGCAGGTACCCTGCTAAATTATTAATATTTATCCCGTTAAATACATACAAACAACAATGTAGTTTACAGCTAAACACATAAGAAGTAGCATGCTATTCCTCTACATGGCTCATATAAAAAGCTCTCTCAAGCTTAGCCAATTTGCCATATAAAACTTTATCATTCGTAACCACTGCTATGCTACACTGAAGGGTAGAATGACTAAACTACACTGCCAAATATGATTAGCCTCAACTATGTTTATTAGTACAACATATACCATTAACTCCTTTGTATAATAAATGTCCTTTGTATATCGTATTTGCTCAGCCTACAGATCCTTAACTGTCTGAATTTGCCCAGGCATGTGATGTGGATAGGGGAGGGGACTTGAAATGCTGAACTTAAGGTGGAGAAAAATTAAGCTATCAAGCAAATTTTATTAAGTTATTACAACTAAACTTTTGTTTTGAACCAATTAACACAGAAATGTTAGTTAAAATTATGCACAATATTAAGTTGACATAATTACCAACATTATTATATCAACAGAACTCATAAAACATTTTTTGCAACTTAAAAGGTCAATCTAAATCAATATCATACATTTAATTAAGTGGTGATGATAGGGCCACTGAGTTACTTTTTAGAGTGTATTAAAATTTTTAAACTATCAATGTGAACCTGTTAGCATGCTGATATTTTCATTTTGCTCAAAGTGTCCCCCACAACTGCTAGCATGGATGCCTTTGCACTATGCATTTTTGTTGATGACAGGGTTTTATGACATCACAGGTTTTTTTTTGGAACAAAAGTCTTCACTTACAGCCACTGGGGACCACTAACAAGCAAAGTGATTTAATACATCTTTAAACATGTTGTTCAGTGCATTCTCTGATTTGCCACCCACTTCCCACAATGCACCACAGTACATGCACACAGACAAATGCACCCCCCCATACCTAGCCCCCTTCCTCCAGCCTTTTCCTCCTGTGCTTTTCCAACACCTTAAGGTGTCATCTGCAGAGTTGTAATGGCTGTTTTAATGGCCCTGAGATAAGTGCTTTGAACTCGTTGAGCGTAATCACCTTAGAAATTTCCCTCTGAATCATTTCACATATTTGCAGCATTCCAATTACTCTATAATTTATGCCCTTAGTAAGCTCAGCACTTAGGCTATGGGACACTAACACTGTCTGAAACTCAGGGTAATAACAATAAATTTACTGTAGTGATGAAAACTTACTTAGAATTTAAATTTTTCATTTAAACAAATTCAGTTCTTTACAGGAAAACAGTTTACGTCATAAATTGCAAAAATTGACCTATAAGCAGGTATTCTGGGGTACAAGCACGGACAACACTCGAAACTGAGAGGACACTGATGCTGAGAAAAAAATGAGTTGGATAAAGTTTCACATATTTTCACAAAAGTAAATCTGATGAATCTTCAAAAAAACATTTAAATATCTACTTCATTTTAAATCATAAAAAATATGCTCCTTATAACTTCAGATTGTTGCCGGATAAAATCATGTTGGGAAGTTTTCTTCAGTATCAACAGTGATGCGTCATTCAGGAATGAGCTGGCTCCCGTCCAAGAAAGGATGTGTGCCGGTTTGCAGCAAACAAAACATAGTTCAGTACAAATAAAGTGTTCAATACACATGTGCAATAAAGGGCCTCATGCAGCAACATTCTTTTACATGTCTTTTATATTTTCGGTTAAGAGAAAATATTAGAGAAAGCAACTCCAGATGCACCAAATGTTCTTAACCTCTATCCTCCATCCAAATTTGCCCCTACCCAGGTGAGCTGAATGATGAACCCCACTGGATCTTAAATTGGAGGCGTGGATAATTGTTTGTTATTAGCCAAGTAACGCCTTCTAAACACTATATAAGGGCAGGTAGTGTGCCATATGCAAATACTCGTGCACATACACATGGCCAAGAATTGGAGAGATGAATAGACGGATGGATAGATAGAGTAAAATATTGGTAAGAGTGCTTGATTGTAATCAATCAATGGGTACTAACAAAATAAGAACAAATCTTGGATACAAACAAAAATGAGAGAATGCATGAGGCCCAATGATTGGTGCTATTCTGGAAAATATAATTTTGCATAATGACAATTCCTACTTAATACATACTTCCACTTAAACTTGAAGGGCACGTACCACACCGACTAACCTCCCTCACTCCGGTCCGTTTCTTTATTATTATGAAAACTTATCTCAGAATTATGAGATGATAACTTGTTAATTCACAAAAACAGGGCAAATGTTGAAAGTCAGGAGTTGGGGGTGCTGAGAGTCTATTAATAACTACAGCAAATGCTAAATGCATGACATTCACAGCTTTTGCATTAATTTGAATGGCCAGGATCATTTATAGCCTATTCAATAGTTATTTACAATTAACACAAATTTTATAACTTTATCGCAGATGAAAGAGTGTCAATTCCAGCCCCCATCTTCACACAGATCTTTAACAGATCACTGGAGTTGTGTGAAGTTGAACGCTCCACCATCATCCTGGTTCCAAAAAACCCTCCAACACAGGACTAAATGACTACAGGCCTGTCGCCCTGACATCTGTAGTCATGAAGTCCTTTGAAAGACTGGTGTTGGCCCATCTGAAGGATATCACAGGCCCCTTGCTGAACCCCCTGCAGTTTGCCTACCAAGCAAACAGGTCAGTGGATGATGCAGTCATCATGGGACTGCACTACATCCTGCAGCACTTGACTCCCCAGGGACATATGCAAGGATCCTGTTTGTGGACTTCAGTTTGACGTTCAACGCCATCATCCCGGACATCCTCCACACTAAACTCAACCAGCTCACTGTGCCAGCCTCCACCTGTAAGTGGATTACAAACTTCCTCACTGACAGGAGGCAGCTGGTGAGGCTGGGAAACATCACATCCAGCACCCAGACAATTAGCACAGTTTTGAGCTTAACACACTCAAAACTGTGGACATGACAGTGGACTGTAGGAGGAGCCCCCCAACTCTGCCCCTAAACACCATACTCACAGACCTGTGTCTGCTGTGGAAACCTTCAGGTTTTTGGGATCTACAATCTCCCAGGACCTTAAGTGGGAGTCCAACACAGACACCATCATCAAGAGGGCTCAGCAGAGGTTGTACTTCCTGCACAAGCTCAGGAAGCTCAACCTGCCTAAGGAACTGCTGATCCAGTTCTATACTGCAATGATTCAAGCTGTTCTCTGTTCATCCATCACTGTATGGTTTGGATCTTCCCCCAAACAGGATAGGAACAGACTACAGTGGACTGCAGGAAGGATCATTGGTGCTAACCCGCCCTCCATTCGGGATCTTCGGCACCATTGCACTATTGTCTACTGTCTACAAATGTTTGTTTACAGATATGTATAACTGTACATATGTCTATTTCTTTTTTTTTGTTGAACTTGTTCTGTTTATTTATACTCTTAATCTGTGTTTGTACATTGAGAGCAACATGAAACCGGATTCAAATTCCTTGTATGTGCACACATACCTAGCGAATAAAAGTGATTCTGATTCTGTTTCTGATCCATGGCCTCTTAATGATGAAAATGTCATGCCACAAAATGAGGCTCAAGGTGTCGCCCAACTCACTTCATTCCATTGTTTTAGTTTTTTTATAATCCTCTTACCAGATCTGCCACCTCAATCACAAATTTCAGCTTTGTACATAGTACATAGTTTAGGCCTTTCACAAGTTGTGATAAGTATGTAGAATCTGTCATGAAAAACTTAATAAAAAGTAATTAAATTAATAATAATAAAAAACTGGAGAAAAAGTCAATGTAACAACCACAAAGGGGATATGACGCCATTGACAGGCGACCGGTGAGATGCAGCGCTACCTGAATAAAATGACAGATTTCTCTGAGTTTGGACATGTTGGAAACATTTAGTATAATGGAAGAATACAACTTAACTACATATATAACAAAGTTCTAGAGTTTATAGACATTTTGATGTGGAAATGTTACCTATTATATTTTTAAGTGCATGCTGTGTCCTTTAGAGTATGTTGGAGCTGTGTGGAGAATGTGCCCTCTAACAGATCCATATGAAGCAGAGGCCTGGTGTCTGGTGTGTGATGAGCCTGTCACAGGAGGAGAGAGCAGCGTGGATATCAATTCTCCTTTTGATACATATCTCTCTGCTCTCATGGAGAGTCACAGAAACCCTTGGCTCACTAAAGCATTCCATCTGATTGATGAAGATCCGATTTAAGGCAGGCCTCCATGCTGGAGCCAATACCATCCTCCAGACCTGGAGGCTGCTCATCCAGCAAGACATTTTTCTTTGCTCATTGTGGCGACATGCTCAACTCTTCTTACTTTGTTTCTCTGCTCTTTCTGTCTATGGCAAGGCTTCAATGATGGCTTTAAAGGTTAATGTGTTTTTTTCTTTTTTTCTATTTTCTTTTTACACCTTGTCTTACTTTCCTACTTTTTGTCATAAGTCCTCTCTGTTCTAATCACACTGCACCACATCACTAAAGAGAAATGTGTCAGGGAGAGAAGCAGGCAGACGATCAGACAGGTTGTAAACCATGTCAGGTCAGCCATTTGACCATTCTCAAGTCCCACCCCCTTTTGCTCTGTGTACCAATAACAGTTGAGCAAGCCTCGATCAACTTCCTATTTTCCTGTACTTAGATATGCTATGTGCTAGGCTTGTCTACGTTTAAAAGACAACCGCATTGTGAAGGCACTTAAAAGATGAAAGTGACATATATTGTCACATCCTAAGTTAGCTAATGTTAGCAAAATACATATATAAAACATAAGGCCACTGAACAAACTGCAATATTGGAGGACTTTGGAGTGAAATGGGGTTGCACATAGCATATCTAAGTACAGGAAAGGAGAAGGTTGACTGAGGTTCTGACCGAGGCTTGCTCAACTCTTATTGGAGCAAAAAGGGGCAGGGTGAATTACATATTTAGAAGAGAAAAAAAAGTGACCAGTAAAATAATTATTTTTATTCTTATAATTATTATGTTTTTTTTTTTTTTTTTTAATAATATCATAAACATTCACAAGTGCTGTATGTGTGCAGTATCTGGGTATAAAAAACACAACCGAACATTCAGCACAGTCCTAGCTGCTGCACAGACTAATAGTTTTGTTTTGGATGTTCAAGCATGATTGCCTTTTGAAAATGATGAATAATGTGATCAAGCAAAAACATGCAGCCCATTGAAAATATGGGTTTTTGCACACAAACAGGCTGCTGTGCACAGACAGGCTGGGGATTTCCATGACAATGTCAGGATGATACTCAATTACATATTATTATCATTTATTCTCTGTTTAATCATGTAGTCTCATTCAGATGAAGCTGTGTTTTATATGGAGAACCCAGACTACAACAATAACAAAACAATGATATTTATGACAGAAAACAAATAATATGTCCTTATGTCCATGAGTCAGCAAGATTCAAGGACTGACATTATTAAACATAATGTTAAACAGTCTGTTCATCATCACAGTCAGATGCACTTGAAAATCTAAAGAAACAGGAAGCATGACCTTGAGTTAAAGCTGCAGTAGGTAACTTTCATGAAAATTACTTTTTGTCATCATTGCTGAAACCTTCACTGTATCCTGACAGTAGTACATGAGACAGATAATCTGTAAAAAAAAAAAATCTGGTTCCTCTGGCTCGTTCTAGTGCTCCTAATGGTATTTGCAAGAATTACTGGGCCTAGATTAAATTAACAAATCATAGCCAAGAAAGACTTAAAGACACTTTGGGTTTGAATATCCCCCATGTTGCCTGCATTCGGAGCTGTGAATATTTTTAAAAACAGTTTTTTATATTTGTTTATATTGTCTCTTTTTATTGTCTTTATTTTAATCTTTATTTATATTTTTCTGTGTTTAATTGTTACCAACTTACCAACTCAAATTCCTTGTACATGAAAATTTAGTTGGCAATAAACCTGATTCTAATTCTGATTCTTACCCTCCTTAAAATCAAGAAAGCCTTGCAACTCACCATGAAGCTTGAGTGACCCCCAGGTTGGGAACCACTGCTCTATCTGACTGGAGCAAGATCAGAAAAAATACATAGAATAGATTATAATGAAAAACACCATTAATGAATAAATAAATTGAATTAATATTTTTAGTGTTGAAATCATCCTCCCTATATAACATCAAGCACCAATGTAAAGTGCTGCAATGGTCTAAAGGTAGAAAATTCTATGTTCATAATATAACAGATATTTTTCAGTAGAAATAAAAATAACAGCAAATCTATGGTGATGGGAAAGAAAAAGGCTAACTGATATTTGCATTTATAGGGTTTGCTCAACACCTGCCTCTAATAAGCCACTTACTCGCTCTCTTTCTTTTGTTTTTATTTGCGTATGATGGAAAAATTAGTTCCTGTCTGTCAAATCCCGCACAGCTGTCACAACCAATGAAGGAGTCCATTTGTTTCTAGACATTCCCACACTGTGCATTTACACCAATACCAGGACACAGGGCAAGGTAGGCCAAAAATCAATAGAGATTGGACACAGTCCAGTTCCTGCCTCAATTCTCCTTCGAGTCACAAATTCATGCTGGGAAAACAAAACCTACAGAGGCGAGAGGAAAACAGGCCTCGCCTCCAGATCTCAGTAATGTCTGAGATGAAGTACTAGTGTCTTTACAACTTTTTCCAAAGGAAATCAATACATGAGTGAATATATTATATATTAAATATAAGATTAGTATGTAGTAGTAGTAGCGAGTAGTTAAAAAAAAAGAGTTAAAAAAAGAGAGACGACAAAGATAAGTAAACAGGCTTGACTATAGAGTTGGGTTTTGAGGAGCCACTTAAAACAGTCCAGGGATTCAGCGAACCTGAGTGATTGGGTAAGATTCCACAGTGTTGGGGCTAAAACAGCAAAGGCACGGTCACCTTTAGTTTTGCAGTTAGAGCGGGAAATGGATAATAGCCATATTTGGGTTCAGGTTATTGGGTTTAGCAGAGAAGTAGATTTGTGTATCGTCAGCATAGCAGTGGTATGATACATCTTGGAATTGGTAAATGGTAAATGGACTGTACCTTATATAGCACCTTTCTAGTCTTCCGACCACTCAATGCACTGTACACTACATGCGACACTCACCCCATTCACACACTGATGGAAGTGGCTGCTATGCCATGTGCTCACCAGAATGGAAACTAAATCATACACATGCACAGCATCGTGAGCAATTTGGGGTTCAGTGTCTAGCTCAAGGACAAGCAGCGAGAAGAGCTGGGGATCGAACCGCCAACCTCACGATTAGTGGACGACCTGCTCTACCTCTGAGCCACTGTTTCACAACCTTAAGCTTTATTTTGAAAGACATTATTTATTACTGATAAATTGACCACAGAGCCTGCATCTCTAGAAATGATGTCACATCACGCCCATGTCCTATTTCCAGTGTTGCTGCTCCTAAAATTTTAAATTAAAGTGGCAGAAAAGACAAGGCGAGTCATAGCTCCAGAAATTGGCTCTTTAGGTAAGTTTAAATAGTGACCACACATTAGTTTAAGCTAATGTCTTATGGAAGACATTTTATATAGCGTAATAACAGTTTGCAGACATTTTTGAAAATGTCTCTAACCTTTTTTGTGATAATTTTACCTGTTTGGATCTGAAGCACTACTTCTATATGAAATGTAGTGGGTTTAAGTATCTTACTGGTGACAATTGGTTAAATAAAGCAAACAAAGTATGATATTGTCTTTCTGTGTGTTTTATTCAGCGTCTGTGGGGCAACAAACAGATAGTGTGGCATGATGATGGTTTATGCATATAATAGCCTCTTGGGCTGGTGGTGTATGGTTTTATGATAAGGTTACAGGGTCACGTGGCCTAAACATTTCCAATATACTTATCATTGCTAAATGTTTTTATTTTTTGGGGTAATCTTTACATATGGATATGTGTAATTTAATTGGGTGATTAAATTGTTTTTCATTAAAAAATAATTCTGTAATGTTGTCGAAATAATAAATCAACATTTTAAGTGGGTTACTCCCCAGGTTGTCATATTTTTTTGCCCTTCACCTTTCTGCTGCCACTATCAGTTCTACAGTAAATAAATGGCTTATTATGCCTCCTAAGGTGCGCATTCATGGATACATTCAACCAGAAAACATTCATTTGTATTTTTCAGTTTAAGTTCAGTAAGGTTAGAAACAATGTGAGGTGAGAGGAGAAGTGTGCAAATGAACAACCATGTCAACTGGCAAAAACAACAAACAAACAGCAAAATGACTGTGTGCACTTTAATTATACTGTAAGACGAAAACCTTAATGATGTCATGATACTTGCTAAAGCCTGTTAAGAAATGTGTCCTTTGATTTTTAAGGGAGGGGAATGACACAGTTTAATGTGTTTAATGTTAAACTGCTGAGGGGTTTCACTGGAGCTGGCTAAGCATGGGCCTGCCATCCGGTCAGAGCGTTTAGGGAGAGAGAACGGAAGGAAAATAACAGGAAGAGGTGCCAGTTTCACCTCCTGTGCACTGCGGAGGTGCCCTTGAGCAAGGCACCTAACCACAAAAACTGCTCCTCGAAAACATACCTACAATATGAATATTCTACTCTATGTCATGAGTTTGTATTTTCAAGATTATTCCAGTAACTATTAGAGAAGATCCCTGACTGAAATGTCAGTGACTGCCATGCAAGACCTGGTCCATATTCTATGTTCTATTCTATATGTTCCATGTTATTGTAAATAAGCAGTGGTTCTCAAACTGGGGTTTGGTTTTGACTTTAATTTAATTTGTTTTCATTGTCTACAGTAGTAGACTGTTATGGAATAACTAAATCTTACACTGATAAAAAAAAACATTTATTCAATATTTTATGTTGTGAAAAATTAATCAAGATATCTGTCAATTAACAAATGTATAATAAATGTATAATTTGTAAAATTATAGAATCAATACTTTTTTAAAATTTTCTATTTAATTCAATGTATTAAATAAACAATAAATATCTGCAAAATGTGAAAAAAGAAATAAATAGTAATTTTATGATTATTTACAGTTACAGACTTTTTTTTAAATTTTACATTAGATATGTAAATTCCCAGTAAAAATCTGTAAAATAAACAAGAGCAACCTGTAAAATTACACTGGTATGCAGTATATAATCCAGTCAACTCATTTATTTGTATCGTTAAATAGGGACGTTTATGTCTACACTCAAATCTTCCAACAGAATGTACATATCTAACCACAGCAAAAGTTTTTTCCCTTGCTATGGTCAAATCACACCCACATAAAATGGGGATTTTTGAGATTACATCTTATCACATACGACTCCACAGCCTGATTTGTATAAATATGGGGGTCCTTGACATCAAAAAGGTTGAGAGCCACCGGTATGCAGTGTATAATCCAGTAACTATGCAACTATTCACATCACGTACGTTTCAGGCCAACCGAAAAAACCCTAGTTATCCTGGAAAACAGATGCAATACATCCATATTTAAACCTAATAAGACACTTTCAGAGGCAGATAAAAAGAAGAAGTAAAAAAATGAATGACTGAATGAGAAAAGTGCTCAGTCAACCCATTCATTTATATCATTAAAGAGGGACGTTAGTGTCTACACTATCTTCCATCAGAATATACATGTCTAACCAAAGCAAAAAGCTTTTCCCCTTGCTATGGTCAAATTGCACCCACATAAGATCAAATTGCTTTACTTTTTGCTTACTTTGGTGACTTTTTGCAATGTGTTCTTTAATAATATGAGCGATGATGGGTAGTCTTATGAATTGTATTTGATACAAGTGAAGCTGTAGAAATATCCTTATCTGCCTGCGTTGACCCTGCCGTGTCACCTTGGACATAACAAATGACTCTGGCGGCTCGCAGTGATGGCACGGACACAGCCAACACCATGTGAAGCCTGTCACAGGTCACTTCTTGAAGGATCTTTCTTATTTTTTCTGCAGGAGAATGTGGATCTGTGTCAGAAAAACAGTGGGAAACCAAATGAAGCAGGAAATATGTAGTTTAGCTCTCTGGCAATGGCCTTACAAACATGAGTGATCGTCCACAGCTAGTGCTAAATGAATGGTAGCCTATAGCTTTATATGGTGGAGAATTGTGTTTCACATTTTACTATTTACACTTTACTTTTTTCAATTCAATTCAATTCAATTCAAAATGGGCTTTATTGGCATGAAATCTTTTTTTTAAAAAAACAATATTGGATCAAAATACAATACAATAAATCGAAATATTCAGACAATACACAATATGAAAGATATATACATTATGAACATTATATTAGTTATATACAGTGTGTGTGTGTGTGTGTGTGTGTGTGTGTGTGTGTGTGTGTGTGTGTGTATGTGTGTCTCGATCACTCACTGTCCCTCAGGTTGGGGCATGTTAATACATACTGGGCAGCAAGGTGTGCCCGCTCTCCTTCTCCGAGGAGTATTTTTAATTTGGAGAGGTCGTTCAGCTCTTTGAAATCTGGAACCAAAGAGCTGAACTTGTTCAAATACATTTTTCTCGTATCATTTAATTTTGTACATTGTAGGAGAAAGTGCATCTCTGTCTCAACCTCACCTGTCGAACAGTGACCACATTTTCTGTTTTCTTTTGGTTGCCATGATTGTTTGTGTCTTCCTGTTTGGATTGGCAGTTTGTGGTCACTGAGCCTGTACTTGGTTAGGATCTGTCTCTGCTTTCTATCTCTGACAGTAGAGAGATATTCTGATCATTCATATTCTCTTTTAAGGGCAAGATAACATTCCAATCTACTTTGGCTTTTAGTTGTTTCTTCCCAATGGGAACTTAATGATATGATAGGAGATGCATCTATTTGTTTGCTATTCATTCAAGCAATTATTATTAGCAAGTTGTTAACAATTACTAACAAGTATTTGCCTTACTTACAAACACACACTCTTTAACAACAGGCATTTACACTTAGGGAAAAGAAACTAAGGCTAAGAATCTTGGTTGTACCACCTTTCTATGGTTTCTATGGCGATTCAAGAGCCATACCATATCAATTTGGCCGATCTCCCACACTATTGTCTATGTTAAGCTGTAGGCACTTCTGTGCTTTTAGCCAGATGCAAACAATTTTAAAATCATCAATGTTAAAGCTGTTGTTTAAAAAACAAAATAATAATAATGTTTAGGCCGGGTGGATTCTTTCCACTGCTATTAGGAGCACTAAAACAAGCACATCACAGATTATCTTTCTCATGTTCTCCTGTCAGGATATAGTAAAATTTCCAGCAAATTTCCTAAAAAAAATATTCTTATAAAAATTACTTATTGCTTTAAAATACCAATGTTTAGCAGATGTGACTACTTTCCATTTAAAACTATATTTGTTATGTGAATCACTATGACAACGAGCTGACGACGACGGTCACTTCCCCATAACCCTCAGTAGCAACGACTTTATGAGCTTCTTTTTTGATAAAATTATTACTATTAGACACAAAATTAATAACAAAATGCCCTTAACAGGTTTAACAACTAAAATCAGATATATATTTAGACTCTTTTTCTGCTATCGATCTTTATCAACTAACTTCAATCATTTCTACATCAAATCTAACCTAACCTCAATCATTTCTACATCAAAACTAACCTAACCTATCTGTTAGACCCCATCCCAACTCTGCTGCTTAAAGAAGTCGTACCCTTAATTGGCACTTCTTTACTGGATATGATCAATCATTTCAGGATATGTACCACAGTCCTTTAAAGTAGCTGTAATTAAACCCCTTCTTAAAAAGCCCACTCTTGACCCAGGGGTTTTAGCCAACTATAGACCCATTTCTAACCTCCCCTTCCTCTCTAAACTTCTGGAGAAAGTAGTCACCAAGCAGTTGTGTGACTTTTTACATAGCAACAGCTTATTTGAGAATTTTCAGTCAGGATTTAGAGTTCATCACAGCACAGAGACAGCTCTGGTTAAAGTTAATAATGACCTTTTAATTGCTTCCGACAAAGGACTTGTCTCTGATCTTAGTGCCTCATTTGACATCATTGACCATAATATTCATTTACAGAGTCTTGAGCTTCAAAATTGGGGTTAAAGGAACTGCACTAAGCTGGTTTAAGTCATATTTATCAGATTGTTCCCAGTTTGTACATCGTTACCGATGAATCCTCCATAAACACTAAAGTTAGTCATGGAGTTCCACAAGGTTCTATGCTTGGACCAATTCAATTCAATTCAATTCAATTTTATTTGTATAGTGCCAACTCATAACAAAAAAGATAATGGAGAATTACAGTAATCTAAATGACTAGTGATAAAAGCATGCGTAAACATTTCAGCATCTTTCTGACTTAAAAGACGAAGATGTATAGCCACGTTTTTACTATCCACAATAATTCTTAGCTCATTAACGACTTTCGCAGTCATTTGAAGTAAAAAGAGTGCTGTTAAAAAAGACACAAAAATGATCAAAACTGGGACCTTGGCAGTAGATGAAATGTTAACATCAATACCACTTGTAATAACAAAATCCAGTGTATTTCCATGTGTGAGTGTGGTTGGCACTTTGTACATGCTGAACAAGATTAAGACAGGAAACAAGATCCAGGAAATCCAAGGGGTTGGTGTGGTCAGTGATTTTATGGATTGTTGTTGTGACAAAATGAGTGAACTATGACATGGATGTCAGTCATTTGACGATTTACAGGACTTGCAGTGTGAGTTCAATATTGTAGACCAAAAGTCGTTTACCTTCTCTGTTGAGATGAAGTCCGTTCCGTGCAAAGAGGTCGGGTTGCTTCCAAAAAACATGGATATTATCTACAAAAGCAATTCCCATTGCACAGCACAGTCTTTTAAGCCAGATATGCGGCTGGCACATCCGTCTGAATTTCACATCCCCAAAGCAAGGGTACAGCACAGATAACACACTGTCTGGCAGACTCCAGAACAGTGTCGGTCAGAGTTTTAAAGTCCTCCTTCAACTTTTCAGATTGATTAGATCCAACATGCGTTACCACTAAGGATGCAGGAGGGTTATCCAACAGGAGTTCATGGAGCGCTGAGGAGCATTGGCTGTAGGTGGGACCCCTGTAGTGTTGGCCAAAGGTAACGTAGTAGCGTCCACAGTGCAGCCCATGGCTGCGAGGGTGAGACTGGGCAGAGTGTGGGAAGCCGCGGGCATGGCTCTTGCAGCACCAGCAGCAGGACAACGTATATGGGCAGCAGCTCAGGATATATCCGCTGGGTGAGCCGGAGCTTCCCTGGGAAGAGGCCCGAAGCGGTTTGAGAGGTCAGAGATGAAATCATTTGGAGATTCTTGTGATTTCTAACTACCACTTTGGTCCAAGTGGCTCAGGGATTTCGGGGTCAAGCGGGATCGTGTCAGAAACAGAAGCGCTCATCACAGCTATCTTTTTTGCCTGGGCAGAGGCAGTGTCAGTCAAACTGGACAAAAGCATGTCCTTCTGTTTTAGTTAATTTGATAGTTTATGGACTTGCTTTTTGGAGTTGGCAGCAGTCAGTACCCAGCATGGTATGGGAAGTTCCGTCACAAATGAGACATAAAATGCATGCAAGATAAAAAAAAGTACTACTGAAATATACTCCATAATCAAAATTTGCTGCTGGCAGCTTGGAAACGGAAGCAAATCAGCTGATCTGACGTCACGTAAATCAGCTAATTGCAGCTACTCTCTGCGATGTGTCTCTCTCTCTCCCTGTCCCTTCTCTGTGACGGCCACCCACCTAGAGCTTGGGTCTTCCTTGCTGCTATCACCAGTGCTTGTTCATGGTGGGTACTGTTGGGTCTCTGTAAATAATTTTATATGGAGTACGGTCTAGACTTGCTCTATTTGAAAAGTGTCCTGAGATAACTTCTGTTTTGACTTTTGGCACTAGACAAATACATTTTATTAATTTGAATAGAATATTTATCCTACTATGTTCGCCATCTTAGTTTAGTGTGGTTGTTAAGGTCAGACTTGCAGGTCAGAGTTTGAATCTTTTCTTTTTGGAGGTGAGTTAATTCTTTTTACACACCTCTTTGATAGTAAAAGAAGTCAAACATTACCTTAACAATGGTACACCACCATAGGCATATATGTAACTTCAGTCAATGAGGCCTTTGACATCTACTGTCACCATGAAGTCTCTCAGTGCTTGTTTTTGGTGCAGTCAATACGCAAGAAAACTGATTTTCAACTCGTCTGCCTGCAAGTCTCCAGAAAACTTGTAACAGCATTTTGGTTTTCGCATGGAAAAGGATATAACTCCATCTTCATCATCATATGTGTAGCTCTTTGTGAGAGTATTCTGTCAGTTTCTCAGGCCTCCAGCTTTCTCCCACAATACTGTTCTCTTTGGAGAGGTAATCTGAGGTTGTCTGGGATCCTGATACACCTTGATTTGCTCTGGCAACAAATTTCAGCTTTATGTAATTACTGTCTCAATCAAAATGTATCAGGATAAAGATCCTTCCTGTCACAATGGCTAGGACTGTTTCTGCTGTACTGGGTATCAGATCACATTGTATACAAAGGATCTGACCACAATATGAAAAAATGCCAGAACGGTAAATGGAAATCAACATATAATACATTTTGTATAAAATCCAAACTGAAGGCAGATGAAAATTAATGAATGAAAATCAGAGAAATAAATGTAGTAAAGATATTAGGGAAAGGGCGGTATATGATATTAAATATAAAATCTATCCTCAATATAAAGCTGTCTAGCTCTCCAGCATACAGTCCTGTATTGAGTTCCTGATTTATTTTGAACAAGAGGACAAGGGGGAGACCACATCTTTCCAGTCATTCCAAAATCCTAATCCTGTCAACATGGCTGATTCCAAAATAAAGAACAGAGAGATGAGGTGCCTGTCTGTGATTTTGTTATTGTCAAATTGTTATTATTATTGTCATGATTATTTTGTTAATATCGGTAATAAAATGTTCATATCATCCCATGCCTAAAAGGAATATTTCAACGTATATGAGGTTAATGAGTAACAAAAGCAAAAATAGATCTGCAGAAAATCATTCTGGAAATCTGGGGATGGGGGTCAAAGTGGAGTAGATACAATGTGAGGGAGGAAGTGGGCCACAGTGCCAGCCGTCACACAAACTCACCTTAAGACTCAAAATACTATGTGAGAGCACTTTCTAACCCCCAGTCAGGAGACATCTAATTGCTAATCTATAATCCTTTTAATACGCTTTTGCCTTTCTCCGATTGATCCTTTTCCAACCGGAACAGCAGCACCGGGGGCTACATTAATCCTGTTATTGAAAGCCTGGAGTGTGGCTCTAGAAATCCAAATAGCTCTTTTACCCTTGTCACCCAGGCTCCCCACCCATCGGGTCTCCCTGTTATTGTCTGTAATTGATAACCCCATCAAAATGAAACAAAAGGAACATAAGACAACAAGGGCTTTGTTCAGCGACAGAAGAGGGGAATTTACTCTGTTTTGTATCTGGTAACAAATCTTTTCTTTTCATTGAGCAAAATGTATTGCAGTCTGTAAATCAGTGTGTGATAATAGATAAGGGACTGTCCAAAAAATATTTAGGTGGTAAGGGGAGATTAAACTCCTCCCATTATCTTAAAATAATATAAGGGTATATACCATTAAAGCTGCAGTAGGTAACTTTTACTTACTTTTACTACTTTTACAGTAAGCAACAATAACTTTTTGACATTTGCTGAAGCTTTCACCATCCTGACAGTAGTACATAAGACAGATATTCTGTGAAAAAATCAGCTCCTCCCGGCTCCTCCTAGTGCTCCTAATGCCATTTGCAATCCACTGGGCTTAAACGAAAACGACCCATCTCGGCTCTGACTAGTTGTTTTTGTTATTATTGTTAGAAAAGTTACCAACTGCAGCTTTAAATAGTAGATAAGGCCAGGAATATTTAAGATGGCGAAGTGAAATTTGCACCCTTATAACCTTCAACCTCAATGCCGGAATGCCATTTGATATATATTTTAGGGGGTCAGTGCATTTGGGGTCAAAGTACAGTATGGTTGCTGGAGCAGTGTATGTTGTATTGGTTCGTACATCTGCTCTCTCCATTAGAAATAATGTCTCTTTCACATGTGTTAAAGCCCAGGTAGCTAGGAGACAGAACTGCTTCAGTGTGCTACACTAAAACCATCTTTTGTAAGTTTGACCCTTTGTTAACAATAAATCTAGCAAGGCAAGGCTGGAATATGATATACATCTGTCAAGACTACTGTACAGTATAACCCTTCTCCTTCATATATTGGCTAATTTGTGACAAACATCAGGTTAGTTAACAGTTCAATTAATAATTAATAGATACCCATCCACAGTACGCGAAATGTCACCACAGTAAATAAGAATTAACATTTAACAAAGGTAATAATCTACTATATGAGTGATGCCATCAGAACCGATGCATACTGCCATACAACAATGCATTACCGGGATACTGAACTTCTGTCACCTTTAACACTTCTACTAATTATCTGAACAATATTGTATTTAAAAGTAAATCAATAAATCAAAAGCAAGAACCTTACTATAATTAAGAAATGAGACCATCGGAGGATTTGCAGCCTTCACTGGCTGCTATGTTCCACTTTGTCCAGTGACAGATTCTACCACCTTTGGGGTGAACAGGTTGTCCGTTTCACTAATAAAATAAAATATAGTGTAGTATTTGGTCTGCCAGTCACATTCAAAGAATGCATTTTCAGCTCTGGTACACGCTCCTACAAATCTCTCTGACCTTTGACCTGTCTCCAACGTCCAGGCACCCTTTCAATTGACAGAGAGGGTGCAATCGATCTCTCATTCAGGAAGTATAGATTATTTTAATAACCAGCATAATGTGTACATTGATTTCACATATCCACAAGGTAGGTTCTCTTTGGTCTTTTGACAATATACCACTGATTGTTTCAAATACTAAATAAAATCAACAGGCTCTTGCCCTTGCTCTAGTTGCCTCATCAGGGACCTCATCAGGCATTCTAGCCGGACCAGAAATTACATTCATATCGGAGAACTGAGCAGGAAACAATTTACACCCAATGCCAACATTCAGACGGGAAGTAATGTGCTTTTTGTGAGTGTGGTGAATGGTTTGGAGCAGTGTTTGAATTAACGTGGCTTTTGGCAGAGCACTATTTCTCAGGTGCTGGAGGGTACTGTACAGAATATTTAGCCCGGACAACAAAGAAACAGAAAAAGTATTCACCGTTGCAATGCTTTTTTATTGCTTTCTGTAGAGAGATAATAATAATTATAATTTTTTACTTGTTATGGGTGGTTGGATGGAGCTCTCCCCATTCACTATATCCTGACAGTAGTACATGAGACAGATAATCTGTGAAAAAATCAGGTTCCTCTGGCTCCTCCTAGTGCTCCTAATCATATTTGTGAGAATCTACTAGGCCTGAACAACCAATCAGAGATGAGATAGACAGCTGCTTTGTATTGGAAGCTTGAAGATTCATTCTCATTCCCAGGGTGTCAAATGCAGATGCTTTAGAACTCTGGTAATGAGACTCAATAATCAACTATATTTCCTGGCTCTCCAGTTTTTATGCTAGAAGAATGTTTTGACCAATTGTGATGGTATCTGAAAAGTTGTCTGAACATTGAAAGATGTTTGATAAACACAACCAAATATTCATTTTATAATCATCCATTGTCATCATTGTAGAGCTGTGTATCTATTTTTTTTTTTTTAAAGTACATTTTTTGGGGGCTTTAATTGCCTTTATTATAGTGACAGCTGAAGATAGACAGGAAAGGGGATGACATGCAGCAAAGGGCCACAGGTCGGACTCGAACCCTGAGAGCTGCATCAAGGACTCAGCCTTGGTATATATCGCCAGCTCTACCCACTGAGCTAACCGGAAGCCGAGCTGTTTATCTAATGATATGATACATATCACGATACAGGGGTTATGATTAAATATAATGCGATCCTTACCCTCAGTTTACTGCTATCTAGAGGTCAGGGGTTTACACACAAAAATCTATATTTAATCAATATGTTTTTGAGGATCAATGCAATATCACAAAACAAAATATAGTGATACAATACTTTTTTATATTTTCTTATACTCCAACATCATTCTGCCATTTGTTCACAGTGGTTCATGCAAACAAATGTAACAAAATGCAATGCAGAATCAAGGTTTGGTGCAAGGGGAGTTGTTTAGATGCCGCTTAGTGTCCTGCGAGGATTGATATGCAGGACATTTGCTGGATTGTTGGCTTGTAGCACAAACCAGAAGAGTGGCATGGTTCTTCCAGCCCAAACTGAGCTATAAAAGTTTAGGGTAATGAATTATATTATCTTATATAATCTTTTAATATCTATAAGACCTGCAAGATATGGAATTCAATTCAATTCAATTCAATTTTATTTGTATACCACCAATTCATAACATAAGTTATCTCAGGACACTTTTCAAATAGAGCAGGTCTAGACCGAACTCCTTATAACATTATTTATGGAAGAGGAAAAGTGGTCTCCAAACCACATTCATACTATGGTATCACTAGCTTGAGATAAAGGGTAACAATAGTTTCAATAGTTTACAGTAATTGCCATGTTATATAACCATTGTTTGACAATGATCTATTGATGTTTAAAACTGATACATGTAGAATATATAAATGGTTGCAAGTCAAGAATTTTCATTTCGAGTTAGCACCGTATTTTCTTATTTAAATCTCACTTCTGCTGCTGTTATGGCTGCAGGCGGAGTATTTTATAGTGAGCGCAGAGTGCAGCATCCTTTATCTTTTTATGGGCTTAGCAGATAATGAACTTAGTTATAACTTAATAGTATTTCACTACAAGTGTGGAAAAATTGCCTTCTTTCTTAAGTATCTCCATAACACATGTGTGTAATCCCCCCTATTACCAAACACTTAAGCCTGACCCCTGAGGGCACATTGATGTGTGGAGAAAGTGACCTGCCCTGCATTCAACTCTATTAACCCCCAGTCAATAGAGCCCCAGACTTCTGCTACTGCTGAGTTCACCCACCAGAAAGTTTATAGAGAGGAGTTTACAGTGGTTATGGCGGGAAGTGTGCTTAAATAAAGGAGGGGAAAGGAAAAGGTCAAAAAGATAAGAAGGGATGAGGCAAATAGGGGTGTGTGCTTCAGCAGGTAATTAGTTCTCCTAGATTAAAATGCTACATGTTTCATCAGACATTTTCCAAGGCCCCGAGGCAGTGCTCTTTCAGACACAATCAGTAGTAATTAAATTGTTTTCCATAGTGTTATTGAACTTTTAATAAGGATAACAAACACCCATTGAGAGGCCCTTATAGCTGTCTTGAAAGCTCTCTGGAGTCCCCTGGGAAATGTGTATCATTAAATATGAGTGTAACCTTTATTTCTGTGTCATTTCAGATTCACTGATGTAGGTCTAATAGAATTTGGGAACGAGAGTGGGTGGGGGTTATAAGTTTGATAAAGTTTGCCAAGATGCATCAATTCACTTGATTCACATAGATGTCCCCCTATTATTTGGTCATCACATGCTAAATAATGATCATGTCAAAACATAATAGGTAGTTAAAGGCGTTCAGCGCTGGGGATGTGAGTGATAATCCTCGTGTTATCAGCCTAAATCCCTAAAAAAGGACTCCGCTGTGCAAATTGATGGCCATGCACTGTTCTCTCCAATCTCGAACCTTAGATTCAAGATTGCAAAATTTCAGGAGGTTTCAGAGAAAAGTGTATAAAATGTTACAAAATGGTAGCATAACATTACATTTTGATTTTGAACAATCAGATACAGATAGCTCTTCATCACAATAAACTGTACATGAAAAATAAATAAATTATAATTTTTTGATATTGTCGTACACTGTGGATCTCAAAATAGACTAAACTTAAAGTTTCAAAATAAATATGTATTGTATTAAAGGGTCAGTGTGTAGTATAAATAGACTGATTAATCGCGCTGATTATCTGCCATTTTGAGCTCATCTGCATCAGCGGATGTCTGTGCTCATGAGGCTGATAAACAAAAATGTCTGCAGACAAGTCTGCAAGCTATGGAAGCCCATTTCCGCCAATGGGAGGGGAATAAAAGGATTTTGTAAGGCATTATAATGAGAAACTCATTATATATCAAAATATATCTCAAAATATTGACATAGCATCTCAAAATGTTGCAAGATTGCGAGAAATATAGTTGATTATTGAGTCTCATTCCCAGGGTGTCAAATATAGCCTTCAACCCAAAGTGTCTTTATATTATGTCTGTGCTCTGATTGGTTGTTTTCGTTCAGGCCCGGTGGATTCTTACAAATGCCATTAGGATAAATGGAGCGAAGCCTGCGAGCTAGTTCAGCCAGTCAACTTGAGCTGCACTGATTACACACATGATTGTTTTTTTTTTTACAGATTATCTGTCTCGTGTCCAGAATTAGTGAAATTTCAGCAAATATGACAAAAAGTTATTTTTATAAAAGTTACCTACCGCAGCTTTAAAGACTGACATGTTACCCATAAATCTACACACACACACACACAAGTGTTTTCTTATACTTTATACTCCTTGGTTTGAAACTGTCTCAGTTATGCTGATCATTTATCCATCACTGCCATTTCTGCATGTCTGCATGTAAAGTTACCCACAGCCTCCAGATTTATTTTATCAAATTATTTGTTGGTACAAATTGTTCCTTTCTTACAATTTACAAAATGCCAAAAAGTAAAAAATAAAAAACACCTTCAGTTTACTTTTGCCCTTTGAAAATGTCATGCAAACGCTCATCTTCTTGCTCAGTCACAGTCAGGTAATATTCAGTGACTAATGCGTTCTGCTGAAGAAAGAAGGTGGACAAGCTCCCGCTGAGGACAAATATGACAGATGCAGCCGGAAACACAGACGTACAGATAGTTTGTCTCCCTGTAGAGAAGGCCAGAAATCTGAATTCTAAGACATATGAATTACTAAACCAGTGGAACATTTTCACTGTGGCAAAGAGACCTTGAGGGACCTCTATCAAATAACTTCCAAGAACCTTTTCGCCTATCAATCCAACAAGGCCAGCCAGGGATGGAAAATAGAAATAGGAAACTTGAGTTATTATCAAATTAAGATTTCTGTAATTATATTGCTTTTGTAGGTTTAGTTTAGCACTGGTGAATTTGAATGCCCTTCTTAGAGTTTCCTAGAATCACGTTACCTTTCAGGTATTTCGGTACCTGAAAAAATAACAGGAGTTTCTCTAAAAACAATAAAAGAAGCTCAGACAGCAAACATTTTAATGAATTAAACATCGGATCCGAGATGAACCTTTCCTCACCACTTAGAATTCCACCCAAAACCTTCCGGGAAGTGACAAGCAACAGTTCGGAGAGGAGCTGTAATGGCCGGTGTCTAATTGTGAAGATTCAGAAGTGATTAATGAAAACCAATATTTCATGGCAATTAAAATGACTAAAGCTGGAGGGCTTTTTTTGCTGTTAAGTCTGAATTGCTGAAGGAATGAGGTGGCAACAAAGCTGAGAAGCAAATTGCATTAGTAAGTTGAGGAGAACTGTATTAAAATGCAAATGTACAGCTGTTAATAGTTCTTCAAAAACCAATAATCCCCCACAGTCAGTCATGTGTCAAAATGGTTAATGGAAAAATATCCCAGAGGCACGCAGGGTCCTTTTTTCCATTCCGCTTTTGATTAAAGCAGAAATTCTGTTTGGGGACGAGCGTGGTTTAGGTCAAAATGGGATTGGCAAAGATGGCTTAATGTGGGCAGGATCCCAAACTCATTGTTCTGATGCCCTGATTTCACAGATATGTCTTCTCATGGGAAGAATCCTTATCATGAACAAGAGGACGCCAGGCTGCATATCAGATCTGCAGTTATTACAGGCATTCATCATATGGCTGAGTGGGACACAACCTGCACAGGGAAATATTGACATCAAATAATGGTATGTTCTGCTAAATGGAGAGGAAGTAGGTTAAAATGTTTCAGTGGCAGGGCAAATATTTAATACATAATGTTTCTCTTAATTATAGTTATGCTGAAGTCATATGAGCCTGCAGAGTAAAAACAATATTTTGTCAGATTTATTTTAGATTATGGAAGATTATATCCAATGTCTTCTTACTTGCATAATTAGGTATTTATAATGGATGAACTGAACAGTATTTATTTTATCTTAACATTCATATTGGCAAAAATGCACAAATATATTGCCCTTTGGATGCATTTTTACGAACTGCATTCACTGTACCACACAATAGCTTTATTTTAGCCTGATAAAGCAGAGTATGTTATTCATTACGTTTTTGTCATAATTATTGGTACTTCCACTGAATGGTAAATAGCTTTTTTCTTGTTAGACTTCTAAGCTACACAATTAGAAAATTGAGAAAAATAAAATGTTATGCAACACAACACCCAGGGGTAAGCAACTTGCGGCTCTGCAGATGGTAACTTTGATATCTATTCAATTCAATTACATTTTGTCTCGCGCCAATTCATAAGAGAAGTTATCTCAGGACACTTTTCAAACGGGGCATGGAAAAATGTCCTTTTAAGAGGCGGAAACCTCGGCAGACCCCGGCTCCAGTTGGGGTAAGAGAGGGAGAGAGAGAAGGAAAGAGACAGAGACAAAGGTGCACAGCTACAACAGTTACAACAACTATACTTCAATCAGACAACTCACATTTGAAATGTTTATTACAGCATATTTAGATTTTGGCGTCAAGGGTTAGCCTAAGCCTAACCCTAAGCCTAACCCTAACCCTCATCATTCCCCGCTGATATGTTTACATAGAGATATTGGGGAGAGATGAGCAAATAGGGAAATTGTGCGGTTTAAATAGACCGCCAGATTGGAAGGGTGCGCTTGGTTAGTGATTATGGAGTAAGGCATGTCATGTGTGTATAACAGTGCAGCTTGACTGCCTGAAGTAGCTCACAGGCTTGGCCCCATTGATAGAAACCACCAGGATCCATGAGAACCTGCGAGACGAGAAAGCACAAGAACTCCGGGGAAGAAGTGTAAAAGTGTAGAAGTTAGTAACATGCATTAATGGAACATGAATGTGTGCAGAAAGAGAGGGAGAGGAAGGGAGGAGCTCAGTGCATCATGGGAAGTCCCTCGGCAGTCTAGGCCTATAGCAGCATAACTAAGGGATGGATCAGGACTCACCTGATCCAGCCCTAACTATAAGCTTTATCAAAGAGGAATGTCTTAAGCCTACTCTTGAATGTGGAGGAGCTTGGTAACTGAAGGCTCTGGCTCCTGTTCTCGAAGATAGTTGATTATTGTGTCTCAGTTTCTTTTTCACTATTTCACTATCTTGTTGCTGCTGTTTACATTCAACTAGACGCAAATTCAAAAGATGACCTGCAGAATTATTTCCTGGGTGTATACTGTAAGTATATATGTATATAAATAACTGTGTATATGTTGATTTATTTTACTTTATTTTAATCATTTTCTATGTTATTCTATTATAATTTCATATGTATATAGCATGAAGGAACTGCAAACTTTCATATCATTATACGACCTTGTGTTGTATAATTATAAATACATCCCCCAGGGTGATAGCCACCAAGTTGACCCAGGTGTAGACCCTAATGCAGTTAGCCATACTGAGCGTTTTAAAAGATTTAAGTAAATACCTTTACTCAAAACTTTATGTGGAAAGCTGTAGGAGGCTCACCCAGCTTGTCCTGATATACTTTGATTAGTTTTTCCCAATCTCTGCTAGGTGGTAAATGCAATATCTAACTGCCACATTTATAGGAAATACACCAGGTGTATTTCTTTAACCCTGCATTAATCAACGTACCAACCACTAGCTTTCCTTTGTTATTTTTGTTGAAATAAAAATATCTTTGGCACCAGGCGCAGAGCTGATGGCTCATTGCAGAGGGGGCAGAAATGCATGTCCAGTCAGGCAGATTGGGCCAAAGGTGGGCCAGTTTGTAACTGTGTAGAACCATGGCCCCAGGGCAGCCACACCCTCTGCCCCCCTTTCCTTAAGAGAAGTGACATAACAACTTATATCTAATAGCAGATAAGATAAGATCTGGGTGGTTGTGGGTCAGAGGAAGAGCGGGTCGTCCACTAATAAGAAAGTTGTTGGTTCGATCCCCTGCTCCTCCACATGTCGAAGTATCCTTGAGCAACATACTGAATCCCGAATTGTGTGAATGTGTATGAATGAGTTAGTTTCTGTTTGATGGACTTTGCCATTGCTGTGTGAAAAGGTGAATATGGCATGTAGTGTAAAAGCGCTTTGAGTGGTCGGAAGACTAGAAAGGCGCTATATAAGTACAGGTCCATTTACCATTTACCATTACCATAACCGATGTATATATTGAAAAGAAAAAGAATTTGAATTTGAAGAAATGAGGGAGAAAACTAATGAAAAAACAAAAAAAGTCCAATGATCATGTGACAAGCTCACAGCATCACCTCCTGTTCCCATGATCCCACCCTCGCACAAGACAAACTAAAAGCATGTTGGCAAATGGGTAGATGAAACCTGAGAAATAAATATATGAAATTAAAAAAAAAAGAAAACACAAAGAAACAACAGACTAAACTAATTCAATACAGAATAAGTCAACATGAACAAAATAAAATAGAGGTTGCAACCAAACTATTCCGAAGACAACATTTTGAAAATATGTAGTTACATTTCATGTTTTTGGCACAAATGAATAAATCAATTTCTATTTTGAGTGTGTTTTTGTGTCTGTAGGGTCACATCTACTTTAATAAAAAGGCTTCATTAGTTAGTTTGCAATGTATTTTTATTATCATAGTACTTTTCATCTGTAACCATTCTAAAGTCTGTATCAGCCAGTCTATACATTATATTTTTTACTTCACTCATAGTCCCCAATGTTGTCTTTCCTTCAGCGGTTCTACCTATTTAGTATTTAGTTGTACATGATTTCTCAACATGTGAAATATAACAATCCCTAATGGGTCTGCATAGAAATCAAATCAGATCATTTCCTCCTTGGCATTGCTGTACGGTTTACAAAAAAAATGTCTTCATGTCCATTACATACAGAATTAACAGGAATTATTTTGATATGTGTTTGTGTCTACACTGATGGTATTTAGCCATATACTATGAAATCCCCACTGGCTTGTTAAAAGTGAGCATTGAGGGCAAACTTTTGGAGGCAGCTCCTTAATGAGGACAGCTATAAAAGCACTCTGCGGACCGCCAATGAACACACAAACCTGGCATCCACTTTAATTACTGATAAGTTGTGAGCCAGCTAAAGGCAGCGGATTTCCCTCCCCTAGAGCCCCTAATCTGTTTAAAGCCGACTGCTGATCCTAACTGCCGAGTCGGAGGATTCGATGGCAGGTGCCACTGTGAAGTCCCAGAACAGACGCTATCAGTCTCACATCCCAATCTCCACATCTCCCAGGGACTGGAATACAAGTTCACCTCTATGTGTCCAACTTTCTGGCACGCTCCATTATTTGGAAATCTGCTCGATCACACATGGTGCGAAATCAGAAGAAGATTCAAGAAGTAATTATAGCCAGGCATGGGGCTTATGTGTTCTGGGTCCCTTTTACTTTGAAGGCAATGTGACGCTTTCCACAGACTGTTTACATACACCCTGTTTGTACACTATACACATGAGAAATTTGGAGGCCTCACAATTTGTCATAACACACATACCAAGTACCTAATCAGTCATTTCCTCAGTGCCAAAACAAAATTCTGTATTGTGGTGAAATAAATAACCTGTGAAGATATGTAATGATTTAACCAGTATATTGCACAGTTGAACAACATTTGAAAAGCATTGCCATAAAATGCAAAATGAGGAAGATTATCAACACTAAAAAGAAAAAAAAACAACAACCAGTGTTTGATCAGCATATTAGAATTATGTTAGTAATAAATTAAACTGTTGTGTTTATGTCCATTAAACAATTGCTTAATGTTTGCTGGACATGACTCAAAGACATGACATGATTCTGACTTGTTTCATGCCCAGTGAATGTTTGTTGTTGTACTTTTTCATGTAAGTTACACTCTTACTTCTTTGATTTCACTTAATTTGTAAACTGAGGGCTATGATGTTGGATGTTACAGGGACTGTGAGAAATACAAATGCAGATCTCACTGCATAAAGTAAACTTTTTTAAGCTCAGATTTTATACATATGGTGGAAATTGCAATGTTGCTTGAGTATTGCAATATATAGCAACATATTGATACATATCGTATCGCCAGATTCTCGCCAATACACAGCCCTATTAGTAAGTTGAATCAACCTTACTAAATTAGGTTGACTCAACTTAAGTAAATTAAGTTGGACCAACATAATTGCTTAATGCTGAAATACTTTCAAGTTCCATGTTCATTCAAAGAGTTATTTTTTTGGGGGGTAAATAATGTGTATTCAAATTTAAAATGTAGGACAGACTGTTTAACGTGGATAAATACCCAGCCCTATATTTGAATACTGAACAAATTGTGTCTAAATTGTCACTGAGTCTGGAAAACTGTCAAACACTGATAGTGGTACAGAATGACAGAATAATAGTTTATTCAATGCTGCTGGGTTGCAGATCCAAAATGGTTCATTCCTTGTTGTCTTTTTAAAAAACTCTCTTCACTGTTGCACGGTGAGCGCTCGTAGCATTTGTTTGCAGCTCTCGCTCTTGTTTAGTGTGATGATTTTATACTGACTGAATCCAGAACTGTTGGTATAAGACCTCAATGAAGAAATGGTTTTTGTATTTGGTTTATTTTCATAGCTCTGGCACGTGCGCGCAGGAAGTTGTGATGGGTTTATTGTGAAATAGCTTAGTCAGGGTTAGGATTAGCAACCTAGAGGGCACTTTACCATATTTTATCTACCATAGTGGCATCCAAGAAAACCCTTTGGTGTTGTTTTTTCGAACAATGGTGTCTATTATGACAACATTCTATCATAACTAGTAGAAATGATGGCTAAAACAATGAAAATAAAACCCAAATCTGTAAGTGTATGGAGGGGAGGATTGTAAGGTTGTAAGGTTTCTCAGTGTTTTAAAGGTGCTTGTCACTTTAGGGTGCAAATGGCATTAGACTTGAATTTTACACAGCATCTTCTCAGCTCAGATTGTTTACTCATTCTACATCAATTTTTGTCTGACAGGGACGGTGTTAAGGCGACAGTATGGATTTTATCACTACTCAAGTCAAGAGTTGAGTAGAAATTCATATTGGCTGATTCTGTAGTGCACAATTATTGCTCAATTCCAGTGTTCTGTGGCAGTGTCCTTTCTTAAACGAGGCTGAATGTTAGGAAGAGGAGGCTCCATTGTAGACCCAACAAAGAATGTTTTTTCCATAGGCACAATCTTTCTGGTCTATTTCCCAGTCCGGAAATGTTAGTACCCAAAAGTTTTATGATGAAAATGTACAGTATAGGTCCCCAGCATATAACTTGCATATGTTAGGAAATTAACAATATTTCACCAATTGCTAGACAACATCGGAGTGGTGCTGGGGACTATTTAGGATGCTGAATCCATTTCTGACCTTTTCAAGTACAATTTCAAGTAAAAAATAACTGTTTAAACCAGAAGTGTTTATATTTCAACTCCTTGAAGGCTGATTAGGATTATATTTGAGTTTATTTTTATACCCACAGTGGCAAACAAACAGCAGCAGAATTCAAGAAATCTGAAAGAAATATGAAAATATAAAAAATAATAAACAACAGTCATTGTAACCATCTACAACAAAGTAAATTTTCTTTGTGCTGCCTGTCATGGCTTTTGGGAACTGGATAGGAATGAGTGTATTACTACACAGTAAGGGTGGCTGTGGCTCAGAGGCAGAGCGGGTCGTTCCTTCCTTAATCGGAAGGTTGTGGGTTCGATACCCGGCTCCTGGTGCCACATGTCGAAGTATCCTTGAGCAAGATACTGAACCCCAAATTGCTCCCGATGCCGTGCATATGTGTATGAATGTTAATTTCTGTTTGATGGACTTTGCCGTGAATGTGGCATGTAGTGTAAAAGCGCTTTGAGTGGTCGGAAGACTAGAAAGGCGCTATACAGGTCCATTTACCATTTACACATGCGAGCCTGGTGTAGTGATATAACCAGACGTCAACAAATAATCACTCGGAGTCACATTAAGAACTCACACGTACCAACATTCAATTGATAAAATTTACTGTGTTCTTTAATTCATATGTACATCTCCAACCCCTACCTTCCCCCCCCAATAAAGAAACTTTCAATTAATACTTTTAATATATTTAGTCAGTCCTCTACAGGATTGCTGTTTTCATGAAATTCACATCTAGGGCAGCAACATCATTTTCTTTGTTAGAGGAACCAAGAACAAGCATAAATGGAGTGAACAAGAGGGTTTAGCGGGTGAGGGGTAAATACACAGCTCATGGGGGGCATGTACAGAAGCAGCGCAATTGGGATAAACTATGTACAATACAAACCATTCATACAAATTAGGCTCTAAGATATAGAATTCAATACATTACATTTGATATAATAAGTGACAATGAGCAAGCCCCATCCCCCACGAACGAGCCACTGATCAATCAGTCAGGTAATCAGACATTCAATCAGCCGAGAATGAACCAATCACCCGACAAACTCAACACCTAGCTGCACGAGCAGCAACGCTCAGACGACAGCGTTACAGCATTTTAACACATTCTCTCTCCTGGCTGAAACTCACCTGAGGGAGAAGCCTGCTCGATTGCAGCTCGCCCCTTCATAGGCAGGGAGCGCCTCACATTTCTAAAAAGCATCAAACTCACATTTGAATCTTCACTGTCCTCTTCTTGTCTTGCACGTTTGTAAAAAGGATTTTCTTTTTCTTTTTTTAATTCTTTTTAAATGAGAAGTTAATTTTGTTTTCCAGTTATGCAGGATAAACTGCAGAGCGTAGATAGCACAGCAGGGGCAAACAGTCCATAATGTTGTTGTCCAGAGAGTTAATGCATCGAATATGAAATATACTAAAAGAGGAAAAACAAAGTTATTAAGATCTAGTTCGAAAAGAAGTTGAAACTAAACATGAAGCAAAACAACAAAGGGCAGAGTTTAATAGCAATAACAATCCCAAAAGGACTAATAAGCCCCTGCTATCTAACAGGGAAAAAACATAATTCAGGAACATAATTCTAATTGATAACAATCATAGTTTTTCAGGTAATTTTTAAGCATATTACAGTCCTATTTACCACCTTTTTAAAAGTTAAAATAACTGCTCTCTGCAAAATTCAGAACATTAAATTGGGAAATAAGTTGGGATGGCTGAAACTCTGGTATGGACATGTTTAGGGACAGTACGGCTAACATACACACTTCTCTGCCATGGGTAGAAGCCCCAGTCTGTGCTCCACTCGTCCACTTCTCTGTATGTGAGCGTATGGGAATGTCAGCCAGAGGGAAAGTAAGGAGTGTCACTGTGGTAGTTGTAGTCCGGGCACACTTTCTGCACCAGTTTGTAGTCGGTGCTGTAGAAGGAAATGAAGATGCAGATGACTTTGAAAGGTTTGGAGCAGAGCCAAGAGACGTGGCTCTGGGTCTGCTCCTGGTAGCAGGTCTTGGATGGGTCGAAGTTGCAGAGCGTGTTCTTGGCCCCCTTTTCCACCTTCTCATACTCTATGCGGCAGTTGAAGGACTTTGAGTCCTTGGCGTCGATGACGGACTGCTGTGCCGCCACATCGAACTCCACTATCTTGGTTGGAGGGACCAAGCTGACAGACACATTGCCCTGGCCTGTGGAGTTGTGGCGGAAGTAGACACTAAAGGTGCCATTGCCGTGATCCACAATCTTACCGGTGATCAGCAGGTTGAGTTTGACCGTCTTAATGTTAGAGTGGAAGTCCCCCAGCCAAACATCTTCTTGAACTTTCCTGTCTTGACCATTGGCCGCCGTTTAGCCCGCGGCCGCGAGTCCTGCAAGTCTGTGGAGTTCCTCAGCCAGTCCCACAGGTCCTGCTCAGAGTAGGGCTCTGGAGTGTCATAGCGAAGGTCCAAGGCTGTGCTGTTCTCTTTGCCATGTAGAGTCTGTGACAGCAGCCTACTGATGGACATATCCTTACTGCTTTCTGTCCATATATGCTTTAGTGTGGATTTGGGGCTTCCCGACTTGACAATGTCCGACTTTGAGGCGTGGGCACTTGTAATCTGAGGAAGAGAGAAAAGATATCTGTCAGGTGGTGTGTCATGTATTGAACTGAAGAAACAGTCTGTTGGACCTGTTAGTCTACAGGAACTTAAACCTTTAACATTATTATTAGTTTATGGACAGCTTCTTTGTGGAGTTTTCTTGTAAATTCACCAAAACCCGGGTCAAAGAAATTGTATAAACAATGCAAAAACCTGCAATGTTAACATCCATGTTTGCTAGTTGGCAGTCTTATTTGGTATCCTTATGTTATGGGTCTGTAATGTTTAGTGCCTGAATTGGACAAATAAAGGTGCCAGTACTTATTTAGTACGACCCTAACCCAACATAACCCTTTTAACAAGGACATTTTCAATGCTGTTTTTGTTAGCATTCAGCTAGCTGTGTTTACACAAAGACAAATTTGTTTAGAAGTACCTCACCAGCATCACCATTTGCATCAAGGCATCAAGATAGTTATTTTAGATTATATAGATTAGTGAATAATTATTCGCTTAGGCTTAAATGTAGCAGTTATATTCTCCCTTTAAGGACACCAAATGACATAGTTCTTTCAAAGAAAATTCTATATACTACTCTATAATAAATTATGTCTCTTTACAGTATCTCTTTTATCTTAGTTAAAAGCCCTAGAAGCCTTTCTAGTTGAGTTGGCCCTGCCAATACAAGAACATGCTTCTGTATTGGTTAAAATGATGCGTCATGAGATATTACTTATCTATATCATTTAGGAAATATTGACTTTCACAGTCAAGCATGGCGTTTTCTAAGAAATTGACCAATCAAATGTACTCTGTTGGGGTTAGAGATAATCAATCTTTGCTGCAAGCTTCAATTTCAAATCATGATAGCAGAAAGCCCCAAATTGGAAATTATAGTGCAGCAAGCTGAGCGAGAAAGAGAATAGAGAAACATATTGTTCCCATCTCCTCCCTCTGTCAAATAGAGGGAGTATCCGCTGGCTCACACAGATAAATGCAGTGGCCGTTCAGTGGGTAAAGACCGGACTATTAACTAAAGAGTGCTCCTTGAATTGATGATTGATGAACCCAAGGGTTTTCACTATTTAGCACCGATGAGTGGAATTAGGCTCCTACAGGCCCAGATGGAGGTATGTGACATTGATTGCCTGATTTCTACTGTAAGACGTGACAGCAGATCTGTCTTGCCGAGGTTTTTGCATTTTGCCGGTTGCCCACAGGATCGATACTTGGAAAATAAGGTTTCGCTACCAATCAGTAGGCCCTTTGAATTGAATTGCCTCGCAGCACGTCTCTCGTCACCGTCGGGACATACAGGAAGCTTTACTCATACTGTTACAAGAAGACTATACCTGCACTGTATGTCACAGATTAGGCAGCATAATAAAAATCAAGATATGATTCTGAGTGGAGTTTTAGATAAAAGCTTAAAAAAAACAGATTGTACAGGACATTAAAGGAAAGATATTTTCTCTCTATGCTCAAGCCTTTACTTCACTTAATGTAATGTTGGAGTTTTTTGTTGTTTGCTGCTTTGATCACACTGGCCACAACAGTGAGGAGTAATATTGGTCCTGTTAACTTTGGCTTTTTGACTAGCACCACCATGAGGTCACATTTGTGGTTTAGAAGGAAACAATGTGTGTCCATTAAAGAATGAAAGGAAAGCCAACTGATGAAGTCCATTACAGTTCATCAAAACAACCTTTTCCCCTTAACTTTGATGTGGGATAAAAAACATTTCTTCAATAAGTAGCCTAGTTCTACTGCTGGCACCTATCCAGTTTTTCATAACTAACTGTTATTGTATTTACTAGATCTTTTCTTGTAACTACGAGATAGTAACCTTCAACTAGAAAATTCCTAAAGCAATTTTGATTGTGCCTTGCTCTGGCCCATATGTTAATACCATGTCTACGTGCTAACCGCTAATCGCTAGCTGTGCGCTAATTACCTTTTATTAATGCCATGTAATCCTCCCTATAGCATATTGATAACCTGTCATCCTCCTTAGCTAGTGCTAGCATATTAATATCATGTCATTCTCTTTAGCTAGCTAGCTAGAGCTAGCACACATAAACACATAAACCAAAAGCTAGCGCTTAGCTACGTGCTAATCGCTAGCTAACCGCTAATCGCTAGCTACGTGCTAATCGCTAGCTAACTGCTAATCGCTAGCTACATGCTAATCGCTAGCTACATGCTAATCGCTAGCTAAGCGCTAATCGCTAGCTAAGTGCTAGCTTTGGTTAATGTGTTTAATTGTATTATGCTCCTGAAGGAGTGCTAATGTAAATTAAGGAACAGCTCATAGTAGGGTAAAATATTTAAGGTGTATTGTTCTTATTTTGTGTTAATATTAAAATCATTCAGCTTTAAATTGTTTGCTTGTTAGCCACCTGCTAATTATCTTTAGCTAGCCAGCTAGCGCTAGCTTATTAATGCCTTGTCATTCTCTGTAGCTAGCTGTGTGTGTGTGTGTGTGTGTGTGTGTGTGTGTGTGTGTGTGAGCAGGCTTTGGTTGTCATGGCAATCAGGGGAGCCCACAGCAGCTGCGCACGCTCTCTCTCTGTCTCTAACTCCTCAGAGAGACAGAAAACAATTAAAACGAATCCCCTCAAAAGCATGGCCAGGAACGACCGAAATGAAAACCGAAAACACCGTAGGCGTCGTCATCTTGTTGACTATAGCACTGCCGAGTTTTAGTGGCAAAAGTTAAAAAATGTGACCTGGGGAGATTGAGAGAGAAGAGGTTCAACAAGCGTTTTTGAAGATTGCTCCTCTAAAATTAACATGGGAGTAGATGGGGCCGTGAGAGTGAGTTGCTGGCGCATCAGTGCGTTTCCCGCCAAAACTATTTGTCTGACAGCTTCAGCAGTGGTATCACTGCGACCCCAACAGATTTACCTACGTTTCTATCTATAAATTATTTCTGTAGAGTTAAATTTGTGGCGGTGACAGCAGTTTACAAATTTATTTTTCGACAAATTTTTCTCTCTCCCCACACTCTAGCGATGATGTCACGCACTCTGGCGGTTTTTTTCAGTTGGAGGTTCTCGCAATACACACCCATTCATTTTTTGGACCGGTTTTCGGCGATTTATCGGCGAACCGTTTGGCGGAATTCTTAGAAAAGTCATAGCACTAATGTCCTCATCGAGCCGCACGTTTTGATACCTTTTTTGTGTATGTGCGACAAAAGCTGCGGGAGAAGAAGCGCGCCGAAAAACGTACGGAAGAATAATAATAACTAGAAAATTCCTAAAGCAATTTTGATTGTGCCTTGCTCTGGCCCATATGTTAATACCATGTCTACGTGCTAACCGCTATTTAACCGCTAATCGCTAGCTCTGCGCTAATCGCTAGCTAAGTGCTAACCGCTAATCGCTAGCTAAGTGCTAGCTTTGGTTAATGTGTTTAATTGTATTATGCTCCTGAAGGAGTGCTAATGTAAATTAAGGAACAGCTCATAGTAGGGTAAAATATTTAAGGTGTATTGTTCTTATTTTGTGTTAATATTAAAATCATTCAGCTTTAAATTGTTTGGTTGTTAGCCACCTTCTAATTATCTTTAGCTAGCCAGCTAGCGCTAGATTATTAATGCCATGTAATCCTCCCTATAGCATATTGATAACCTGTCATCCTCCTTAGATAGCGCTAGCATATTAAAATCATATCATTCTCTTTAGCTAGCTAGAGCTAGCACACATGAACACATAAACCAAAGCTAGCGCTTAGCTACGTGCTAATCGCTAGCTAACCGCTAATCGCTAGCTACATGCTAATCGCTAGCTAAGCGCTAATCACTAGCTAATCGCTAGCTTTGGTTAATGTGTTTAATTGTATTATGCTCCTGAAGGAGTGCTAATGTAAATTAAGTAACAGCTCATAGTAGGGTAAAATATTTAAGGTGTATTGAACTTATTTTGTGTTAATATTAAAATCATTCAGCTTTAAATTGTTTGCTTGTTAGCCGCCTGCTAATTATCTTTAGCTAGCCAGCTAGCTAGCTTATTATTGTCTTGTCATTCTCTGTAGCTAGCTGTGTGTGTGTGTGTGTGTGTGTGTGTGTGTGTGTGTGTGTGTGAGCAGGCTTTGGTTGTCATGGCAATCAGGGGAGCCCACAGCAGCTGCGCACGCTCTCTCTGTCTCTAACTCTTGAGAGAGACAGAAAACAATTAAAATGAATCCCCTCAAAAGCATGGCCAGGAACGACCGAAATGAAAACCGAAAAGACTGTGAGCGTCGTCATCTTGTTGACTATAGCTCTGCCGAGTTTCAGTGGTTAAAGTTAAAAAATGTGACCTGGGGAGATTGAGAGAGAAGAGGTTCAACGAGCGTGTTTCAAGATTTGTCCTCTAAAATTAACATGGGAGTAGATGGGGCCGTGAGAGGGTGTTGCTGGCGCATCAGTGCTTCTCCCGCCAAAACTATTTGTCTGACAGCTTCAGCAGTAGTATCACTGCGACCCCAACGAATTTACCTACGTTTCTATCTATAAATTATTTCTGTAGAGTGAAATTTGTGGCCATGACAGCAGTTTACAAATTTATTTTTCGACAAATTTTTCCCTTCTCCCCACACTCTAGCGATGATGTCACGCACTCTGGCAGTTTTTTTCAGTTGGAGGTTCTCGCAATACACACCCATTCATTTTTTGGACCGGTTTTTGGCGATTTATCGGCAAACCGTTTGGCGAAATTCTTAGAAAAGTCATAGCACTCGATTCCCGGCCGAGCCGCACGTTTTGATACCTTTTTTGTGTATGTGCGACAAAAGCTGCAGGAGAAGAAGCGCGCCGAAAAACGTACGGAAGAATAATAATAAGCACACGGCAGAGTAGTATTGTGCTTGCTTTGCAAGGCACAATAA